>NC_139956.1:29968855-29991355 GCF_963454915.1 Gymnoscopelus microlampas | reverse complement strand
TGTGTGTGTGTGTGTGTGTGTGTGTGTGTGTGTGTGTGTGTGTGTGTGTGTGTCCGTCCTACTCTGCAGTGAAGGTAGCCTCCAGGTCAGGAGCAGTATTCACAGCAGGGGGTTCAGGCAGGAATCATCAGATAGGGAGAGAGGCTATTGTTGCTTCTCAGCCTTTCTGTTTGTAGAAAGGTTACTTTACTTACAGAGTACAATGAGCTTACAGCCAGCTCTCCACACTACACTGTATGTCAGTGGTTTGCAAACGTTTCGTGGTCAAGGCACGCCAATGGGCAAGCAGCGGTCTCAAGGCACACCTTGATTTCCTAGCAAAAGTATAGCCACAAAAAGTAAGTCTCACAAAAAACAAAAACGGGGGGAAAAAAAACAAAAACGTAAAGATGTTCGCCTATGATGAACTGCCCAAAATAAGGAGGCCAGGTTGGAAGTGGTAGAAATATTTGTGGGGTATATAATAGCCTCTGTATTTGGAAGTGAGTGTGCAAGCATCACATTGTCTGTCCTTTTATCTATTAAATCTATATATTTTGACCAGTCAGAATGTAGAAGTAGGGCGGATAGATGGAACTGGACATTTGTGTCTCGTGATGGAGGGACAGAAAAAGACATCTAAGAAATTAGACCAATGGAAAAATAGAGGGAGAGATCAAGAGAGTGAGAAAGACAGGAGTGTAAAAAAAAAGAGGAAAAAAGAGAAGAGATAGACGGGCTGTGAAGGAGATAGTTAGTCCTTGAATTTACGGTTAGATAAATGTAGAAATATCTTCACACATACCAAATACCAACTTTGAATCTTTAAACAAAGTGCTAATTTTGTCCTTGCAGCATGTTCTTCATGTTACACACACACACTGAGAGTCCACTGACTTTGAACGCATTCAGCCGTGAAGCCACACCAAAGACTCTTATCTCTGGAAAGAGAGAGAGATGGAAGGAGGGGTGAGCGAGAGAGGGGTCAGATTTAGTGGAGAGGGCAAGGTCATTTAGCACACATTAACTAGTCAATGTTTCACCATGATGCCTAAAATAGAGAGAGCGAGAACAAAGAGAAAGATTGAGGGAAAGAGAGAATTGGGCCACACTTTCACAGCCAAAACTCTTTTGTGTCGTTGCTGCCGGGTTGAAACCTTCCAAAACCTTCCTATTTTTAATTATTATTTTAAAACATTTTAAAATAGCCAATCTACAAGCTCACAACGTGTAGCAATGCGACGCGTTGTGAGCTTGTAAATCAGCTATTTTCACTACTTTAGTGCGACACTTGTATGATGAAGTAGGGGTTCATATATACGAAAACAAACTAAGTTGAAATATGGAGATATTTAAGGTTTCTGAAGCCTGATGGCGGCGGCAATGTGCACATACATACACAGTGTCTGCAGACGTGCACACATGCACGCACAGTTCTTTATTTTGACAGTGATGGATCAATCCAGTTTGGCTCCGCTCCCACCAGGCCGCCGACCTCTGACCTTGTACTATTGTCGGCTCTGCTCACCGGATCTAACCGCTTCCATATACCCAACCAGAAATGTGTGTGTGTGTGTGTGTGTGTGTGTGTGTCATCACAAACTGCAGGACCGATCAGCGTCAAAGTTCTTTGCCATAGGCCTCAGAACAGAAGTACCTCCACAATTACTTTTTTCCCCACATACTTTGTTTTAAAGGGATAGTTCACCCCTAAAATGACTTTTTTTTCACCCCATGGAGACTTGAATTCATGGATATTTTTTTAGTTTTTGTCACATTTCTAAGCCAATAATTTGATGACCGGCAGTGGTTCCGGTAGGAGACACAAAGAGTCTCCTTTGTGTCTTTTTTTGGCGTTTCACGTTGCGCGACAACCTCACTTCTTTTTTTTTTTTACCGTTTCTTATATAAAATATTTATTATTTTTTTGATTGCCAATGCGCGACCCCAACGGCACCTTCCCGCGACCCCACTTTGAATCGCGACCCATTGTTTGAGAACCGCTGTTATACTGTATGTCATAGACAACTGACTGGCTGGTTTCTTCTCTTCTACTATCCAGGTGTTAAAGGAAAATGGCTGTCTTTTTTTTAGTATGTTTTTGATTTTGCATACCTGATACGCTTCATAATAACTTCCAGAAATGTACAACTATTTTATGTGTGTGTGCAATCTGTGCATGTCATGTGAGAGTTCATGACCGTACATAGAGTATGCGCATGTCCATTAAGGTTTCTTGACTGACTGACTGACTGACTGACCGGTAAACCTTTTGTTACAACCACGTTCTGACTTGTCTGGTGTGCTATCCTCTTAAAATGATGATATTTAACCCATTCAATCGGGGAACACATCTGTGTCATTTTTGAGTGGTGCCAACCACTCCTATATCTGACTTTGTCCGTATGTATGTATGTCTGTCCAATAAACAAACATTGATGACAACATCAATACGGGGCTCATCAAAGGCACCACTCTCTTCAACAAGCTTGTAGCGCGGCACGAAATCAAATCTTTGAATACATATATATTTTCTTTAAGCAAACATTTTTCAACTCAAATCTTTGCTTCTAGGGGTCCCTGTTCGCTTTAAAACTTATATATATTCAAAGATTTGCACAAACTTTCACTATTTCTGCTATTTTTTATTTTTGAATAGCCAAATAAATCTCAAAATGACACAGATGCTTTCCCGGTCTTAGACTTATAAGATTTAACAATGAAAGCCTTCAATGTGGGATTCTGTACACGTGCATGTGTGTGTGTGTGTACGTATGCCCAACAACACAAAACGCACTCACAGAGGGAATTCCAAGCTCTTTCCTTTATGTGTTGACTCTGGTCATAGTGCAGGGCTGAGGGTTACATTTGAGTGTCGTACTTATTGTGCATCAGAAAGAGGCACAGCGGGTCATGGTGTGTGTGTGTGTATTTGTGTATGTGTGATCTATGGACGTGGATGAAGGCTGGGGTTAAGGTTACGCAGGTTATGGCTTCTAATGGCGAAGGTCCTCAAGCCTACTTTGATGCGTCCGAAAAACGCGACCCGCAAGTGTGAACCGTCGAATGCTTAACTATGTTTAACGAGCTCTTGATGTGAGAGATAATGAATTTTCACTGTCGGAGAGAGAGAAAGACGAAGCTAGATGAAGTGTCCAGAATGTGGGTATCACATTAGATGTCTCATGATGTTAATGAGAACATTTTTGTCATTTTAATGAAGCAAAAAATAATGTTGCGCAGAATGTTGTATAATAGAACCTTTGCATTAGGGCTGAATATGAACAAAATGAAATATCAACATTTTTGACCAGGAACTCAATATCGATAGCGTGTGATGATAATGTCATATGCTCAAATCGTGATCTACAAGTTCACAACAAACAATCTGCGCTGAGCTTGTAGATCTACTTTTTGACCATTTTTGAAAGTGTAATAAGTGATTTTTAGACCAAAGAAAAGACAACACTTTTGCCATATCATGATATTATGATATGCACAATCCCCTAGTCACGATATTGCTATAATATTGATATTGCAGCCCTGCTTCGCATTATAAAATGTCAAGTGGAAAGTGAAAGAAGAAAAGCAGGGAGAGTGTGTGTGTGCCTGCTGTACCTGTGCCAATGTATTTGTTGCGTGCCAGGTATACGTTCTGTGTGTGTGTGTGTGTGTGCGTGCGTGCATGGTGGTAGGTTGGAGCTATGAGAGGCAAACAGATTGAGGAATGTAAATTTAAAACCACGCCAGCCGACGAAGACGCGTTCCTTCCCCCTTTAAAACAAAACACAGACTGTTAACCTGTGTGTGTGTGTGTGTGAGAGAGAGGGAGAGATGGAATGAAAGACGGTGTATTATGCTCACATATGCCAGTGGGAGTTTACTCACATGGAAGTGCTCATCCATGTGACTTTATGTGAGGTGTGTGTGTGGTCTGTTCATTTGAGAACAGTCATCCTCTCCTCTCCGTTTCATTGGCCACTCTGGCATTGAGTTTGGCCCAAGTGTGTCAATGACCCAAGTTCTCCAGAATTCCAAGGGCGTGTTGTTGCAACCTTGCCCAGGAAAAGGACTCCTCGTTCTTGGGTTGTAACGGCTCTCTCCTCACCCACTTCTTCTATCTTTGGAAAGGCCTTTTAAGGACAACAGCCCCCGACGGACACATCAGTGATCAATGGAGCCCAACACACACACACACACACACACACACACACACACACACACACACACACACACACACACACACACACACACACACACACACACACACACACAAAATTAATTTCTGAACACATGCATGCACTCAAACTCATGCCCCCCGCTCCACACACACACACACACACACACACACACACACACACACACACACACACACACACACACACACACACACACACACACACACACACACACACACACACACACACACACACACACACACCAAATGAAACGTGTAGGCCTTTGGGTTCTTTTGGTGTGAGCGTGGGAGTTTTTTCTCTTTTTCCATGGCTGTGTTCCCCTCCTCCCGCCCCGATAAAGAGGGCCTTGTGAGAACGTGGGTGTAAAGGATGGGAGGAGATCTTCACAAGTCCCAGACTAGAGGGCAGAGGTTGAGGAAGAGTGTGTGTGTGTGTGTGTGTGTGTGTGTGTGTGTGTGTGAGGGAGAGAGAGGGAGAGAAATCTGCTTTATTGTTTGTGTGCGTGGAAGATGTCTTGTTGTTTGTGTGAATGTGAGTCTGTTACCTCTTGAGTGAGTTTGTGTCTCAGAAACCCAGACAGATGGTTGCTTTTCATACACATCCATAGAGGAGCACATCTTTATGCTCACAACTAATTACACGACACACTGGGCCGTGTTACACGTAGGTAAGGAAGTAAAACTTAATTTATGTATCACATTTTTTTACATACTGTTGCAAAGTGCCAAACAAACAATCACAGTTCGACTCCTTGTGGTGCCAACATGGCAACCCAGAACATTTTTTACAAAGGATATGTATTTAGGCGCTGCTTGACGCAGTCAACCGATTCAGCAGATGTGATTGATTGAGGAGCAAGGTTCCAGAGTGAAGCAAGGTCGCCTTCAGATTATCATTGGAGGGATGGATAAGGTAAAAAAAGAAAAGAAATAGGAGTTGGATTCAAACCCGGGTTGTTGCACTCGGAAGGAGCATTATGATCTGTTCACTAACTGTCAGAGGCCACCACCAGCCACTTTTTATGCATAAACTTCAATTTGAAGTTGTATTTGCTTGAATAGGATAAAACACAAAACAATACAAAACATAACTAAAAACAGCCAAGATAGAATAAATACAAGAAACAAGGACAACATACCAGGCCTTCCAGTTCATATTTCAGTTCTTATTTACAGGGGGGGGGGGAAGCTTCCTGTGGACAGAAGTTGGAAAAACAACCGCAAGTTCTTTATCTGTTCAAAACAACACCACACACCATGTTTTTGTCAGGACTGTGGCCAGTAAATGGCTTGACAGCTCTGGAATGAAGGAGAATTCAAAAATAAAATTGCGGAGAAGACTCCCTTTTCATTAACGGTGCAAAAAGAACTGGCATGATTCAACTCCCCCGTCTCACGTCTCTGAAGTCTGAACATTGTCCTGACTCACTTTTCACATGCAGACCCAGCATTATTTGAATATTAATTCTAAACTGCTATTAATATACAACATACAATAGTACAACATAATAATGAAACACCTTTATGTAGAGCCATATGAAATCCGTTTTATTTTTTACCCAATTCCGTTTTATTTTTTCCCAAATTCTGTTTTTTCCATTTTAATATTTCTGAATTCTGTATTTTGCTTTTTATGCTCATTTTTACCATAAAAAAAAGTGTCTGGTAAGTGGAAATGAATAAATGTTCAAGATATAACAGTCCATACATGGCCCTTGTTGTGTTATACGCAAAAATGTTCCCAAAATAATTCGGTGACTTCGGTCTGAGCATGCGCAAAATGGCGTCGCGCATGTATTATTGTTTCTATCGTCTTTCTAACACTATTTCTACGTGGATTTTACTGTTTATAAAGTAGGATGTGGCCATGCAAATGGTGGTGTCCCGTGGATTTGTAAAAATTCGCGGTAAAAAAAAAAATTTTACCGCGATTTTTTTTTTTTTTCCAAATTCTGCAATATTCCGTGTTTTATTCCAATTCCATTTTTATTGGTCATTTCCGCGATTCCGTCCGCGATTCCGTTAACACGGATTTCATATGGCTCTACCTTTATGGATGGTTTTATGGATAATGGTGTAATGGACTCGGTTGAGACTGGTTGACAACATATTCTCTGTACTGTAAATAATCTAAATATCAACTTCCTTTATGATTTCCCTCTAAAACTAGGCACTTTTGGAATAGGTCCTTCAGCTCATTCAGATCAAGTTTGCACTTGATCTGAATGAGCTGAAGGACATTGGACGGCTGTATTTAAGTCAGTGTCCTCTCCACACTTTTAGATTTCAGTCACCAGATAACCGTAGGAGCTCGATGTTATGACAGGGCATCCCCCCCTCACACACACACTCTCACACACACACACACACACACACACACACACACACACACACACACACACACACACACACACACACACACACACACACACACACACACCCCTTTTGTATCAAGGGTCCATAGAGAGCCGTGGGGGGTGTAGTAGGTCTGTGGATGTGTTGAAATGTCAGCTTGATGGCTCTATTTAGATATGTCAGGCTTTGTGTGTGTGTCTCTCTCTCTCTCTCTCTCTCTCTCTCTCTCTCTCTCAATCTTTTATTTCATCCGTATGTTTTTTCTTGCATCTTTTCTTTCTCCTCATACTCGTACACACACACACACACACACACACACACAGAGACACGTTTTGTTTCCTAACCTCGGCATAGATGCCAATACGTAAACTAAATACAGGAGGACAAATTGGCAATTGCAATAATTTAGCTTTACTTTGATTGGCTTAAACAAAGGGAAGGAGGAAATCACCTGATTGGTTCCAGATGGACCCAAGGAGATAATCAAGTTTAATTGCTCACTGGAGGAGAAGGAAGGACTTGTGTGCCAAAACAACCCACCTAGAGATATTTAGATGTATGCTGGAAAAAAAGTAGCCATGCTTGAGAACTTATTTAAAAGTACTTCTTTCCCACTTGTCATCTGTATCACTGGTTCTCAACGTGAGGTCTGGGGACCGCCAACCTTACAGGTTCGTGACTCTGAGAGAGTGTAGAAATGGAGCCAAATGGACCGTTATGGGTTTGTAACTCCGACCCGAAACCGTGACCCAAAGGCAGCGGTTTGGGCTAACTCAGGGGTCTTCAACGTTTTCAGGCCAAGGACCCCCTAGCAGAGAGAGAGATGAAGCAGGGACCCCCTCTATATTGTATAAAATTGTCTTTCAGATTAAACTTTTTTCCTATTTTTTCCCTCTGCACATACTTTGCCAAAAAGAGCCGATCTACAAGCTCACAGTGAGCTTGTAGATCTGCTATTTTCGGCCAATGTTCCCCTCAGAATAGGGATGCTAGGGTTCAAGTGGTTCATGTAAAAAAAAAAACATCCTCTCACACAAAGATTTGGCGGACCCCCTATAGTAGCTCTGAGGACCCCCTAGGGGTCCCGGACCCCCTGTTGAAGACCCCTGGGCTAACTGAACTGTTGCACCCCTGATGTCAGGGACGTCATAGACTGGCCTTCCAAGTCCTCTGACAACTGGGAACTATCATTCATTTCAGTGACTCGAGTCGTTCCCGTTCACTGAAAAGATGAGTTCCAATGATTCGTTCACCGTTCAGCGCTTCCGGTTTCGCCCTCCTCACAGTGGTGGAAAGTAACTAAGTACATTTACTTAAGTACTGTACTTAAGTACAATTTTGAGTTATGTTGTACTTTACTTGAGTAATTCCCATTTCCAATACTTATTCTTCTGCTCTACTACATCTCGGATCCAAGTATTGTACTTTTTCTCCACTACATTTATTTGAAAACTTTTGTTATTACTTTGTAGATTTTGATTATTATTACAAAACATACATTAACAACTTCAGCCCTACATACATTTCGGCCTTTTGAAAAAAGCCGATGTACAAGCTTGTAGATCTGCTATTTTCAAAAGATTTGTATACATTTGAAAACTTGAAATGGGACATTCTGCATAATGAGTACGTTTACTTTTGGAACTTTAAGTACATTTTGATGCCAAAACTTTTGTGCTTTTACTCAAGTACATTTCGAATTCCGGAATTTTACTTGTAACAGAGTATTTCTATATTGCAGTATTGATACTTTTACTTAAGTAAAGCATTTGAGTACTTTTTCCACCACTGCCTCCTCACGTAGTTCAGTCCAATGACGAAAGAGGAACGTCTCTCTTCAGCCAGCCAAAATGTTGGCTGACTGACTGAACCTCACGTCGCCAGGCTTTCCACTCAGAGGAAACTGAGCAACTCGAGGAGGAATGATAACTTTTGAGGATGTGACGAGTTCGTTCCCCCCGTTCACCCAAAAAGAAACAAATCACTTCGAACGAATCACTTCGAACTCTAGTCAACACTCGCGAATGAATGACCCAACATGGCAGTGATGTCATAGACTGGCCTCCATGTGCTTCGTGCCTATTTCACCCGTACAATGGAAACCAGATGAAGCTGCCAGTGCAAAAAGATAAAATAGGCAGATTTGGTCTGGCCCAGCTCGGTTGTGATTGGATTTCCCTGCCCCCGAAGTTGTGGGGCACCAATCTGGGCCCAGTATGCAAATATGGTACATGAAAATGAGAGAGGGGGAGAAGAGAGACAGGGGAGGACGGGGCTATTAGGTTATAATCCCGTAGCATGGGAGGGCGGCCGCCGTTCAGAGTATGGGGAAGTCTCCCCATTGGCTTAAAGGACAGCCAATCATGGAAAAAGTGTTGAGAAAGTGTTTACTAGTTGATCAGTCTCTTCTTAGACCCGGTGCTCTTTGAGCACCTGGTATTAATATAGGTCTATTAATTCCTCGAGGGGAAATTGTCATTTTTCAGCACCCACAAGTGAGAACGAAATATGCTCTTAAGCTAAAAAAAAAAAAAAAACTCTAAAAGAGGTTTAACTGAAATTGATTCAGGCAAGGGTCTATTTGAGCTTAAATGGTGACTGGGTGTTCTAGTGGTTAGAGCCTGTCCTTGTGTGATGGTTAAAACATTTGTCTTCACAATCGCACCGCTGGGTCGAGTCCCACCATAGTTCTGCCGTTGTTATCAGGCACGTTTCACTATGATTAAAAGTTCCTTACAAGCCTCATTGCTTCTTGTTTAGGCCAATGCTAAACAGTCTCACACTAATGGCAAATTTAGCACCATAAATGGTTTCTGGGTGACGACCCAAAGACTGTATGTTCTCCTTGGCTGTTTCTCTTTATAGTCGTGTGTGTGTGTGTGTGTGTGTGTGTGTGTGTGTGTGTGTGTGTGTGTGTGTGAGGCATTGTAATGACAGTCTAAATATTCCTTTTATGCTCTAGATATCTTCAGCTAAACAAATGATACAATTTTCCCAACTTTATTTTGTGCCTGTATTTGGATGTGTGAGTGTGTGCATATGTCTCACTGTAAATATAATTCTGTGCATGTACTATATATGGGCAAGTCATTGTATATAATATTGTGGGTGCATGTGTGCGTGAGCTTTCCTGTGTGTGTGTGTGTGTGTGTAAGACAGAGAGTTTTCCAGTTCGGGCCAGTGCTCCCATCCAGACTTTTCCCAGAGTGCAGTTGGGTGGTGAGAGCCAGTCATTTTAGCATGAGTCGACCTCTCTGTAATGTGGGGTTTGATCTGTACAGTTTATGTACACTGCATGGCAGTGGTTTGACTCACTGAGAGAGAGAAGGTCACACGCACGCACGCACGCACGCACACGCACACGCACACACAATATACAGTACATGGCTTTTTTCGACTGAAGTGGAACCCAAAACCTTTCCTAACCTGGAAAGTATTGCATTGTTTTTACGCTATGGTTCTGAAAGAGGCTAAGCCGTCTACAAGAGGGTCTGGTCTGTCTGTCGGAAGCTAACCTCGCAAACGCCAATTCTTTTGTGCTAACTGTGTCACTATAGGCTTGCATAGAACCTGACAATTTTGTGTTCACAAAATATTTTGTACTTTACATTTTTTTAAGTCAATGGGGCTCAGATTGGCCAAATTTGTCCAAAGATGATATCATCAACCATACTTTTGTACTTTTACTCATGTAAAATTTGAATACTGGACTAGTATTTCTACATCGTGGTATTGGTCCTTTTATTCAAGTACAAAATGTTCTTCTTCCACCACTGGTTCTGAGAACCTTATCTGAAACGGAGCCGTAGCACATGGTCATGGAAACAAATGCAGAACCTGTGAAATACGTCCCACAGAACGAATCACTTAGTTCTTCTACAGTTGAAAAGAGCCAGTACATTTCCTTCACACAAGGACACAGGCTTGAAAAGAAAGTGCATGTGCAAGAATTGTGAATGTAACAAATGCGAAGCTGGACAAAAACCAACGCATAGATGCAGACACAAACGGACGTGTGTGTGGTCACACAAATGCAGAAATAAATGCAGAACTACACACACACACACACACACACACACACACACACACACACACACACACACACACACACACACACACACACACACACACACACACACACACACACACACTCACAGTATGTGTAATGTAAAGGGCAGACCTCATACTGTTCAATGTTGGTGAACAGATGTTTGGTGTGTTAATCATCTTTGTCAGCTTTAACACACACACACACACACACACACACACACACACACACACACACACACACACACACACACACACACACACACACACACACACACACACCTACAGACACTTATAACACTTTAGATACAGATTCCTTATCTTCCTAAAACCTTTATCGCGCAGCATCAAATCAGAGCGTGTGTGTGTGCGCGCGCAGGCAGGCCATGTGTTAAAGCCATCAGGTGATGGTTCTGACATGTTGCCCTACCCTGTGACCAACATGGCAACACCCTTCCTCTATGGGGCACAATGATGGGCACGGTGCCACCCACCCAACCACCACACACACACACTCATGAGTCGGACGCACCCATTTATTTATAGAGTTTAAGAGTGACTTAATGTAGGATCAGTGAGGCTGTGTGTGTGTGTGTGTGTGTGTGTGTGTGTGTGTGGATGCGTGGATGCACAGAGGGGGCATTCTTCTCCGTCTCTCAAGCCTGAGGTGACCTCACCCCGTCTGGGCATCCCTCAGCAACATGACACACACACACACACACACACACACACACACACACACACACACACACACACACACACACACACACACACACACACACACACACACACACACACACACACACACACACACACACACACACACACACACACACACACACACACAGGTTTGCTATACTTGTGAGGACAACAACATTTTAGGACAGTGATTTTATGAATGCTATTTTCCCTTCTTTTTTTAACCCTAAGCTCTAAATGTCTTTTTCTACTTGTAAGCCTAACTCCCCTAGAGGACAGTTGGCCCCTGCATGTATAGTAATACAAGAGCACGCGCACACACACACACACACACACACACACACACACACACACACACACACACACACACACACACACACACACACACACACACACACACACACACACACACACACACAGCCCGAGGATATAGGTCAGACTTGAGTGAAAAGTGAACCAAACCAGAGTGTTTGGCCAGTCAGTGAAAGTGACACATTGAGAATGACTGCGGTGTTTATTTTACGCTGGGGGTTGACGTGCTGCTATGATAGCAAGGCTCTGATGGACCTCATACCAAAAGCCTCAGTCAGTCTGCAGCAATGTGACTGGCCCAAAATCTGATCCTGCCCACACACACACACACACACACACACACACACACACACACACACACACACACACACACACACACACACACACACACAATGTGTGTGTGGGAGTGCACGTTTGCGTGTGAGAGTGAGAGACGCCTTGTTTGACTTCCAGTTAGTTGGTGGAATTCAAAATAAAAACTATGTTGACTAATCACATATTGCAAGATTCATATCAACGCAGGTCTTATTTTGAAGCCCGCCTTATATCCACCAGGAAGTCTGTTCTTTTCTTACCGAAGCTGTCTTGATTCTCTCTCCCTCTTTCCTGTCCATCTTCACTCATCTAGCAATAAAGCTAGAAAAGCAACAACAAAAAAATCTGTGTTTCCTGAAGTCACTGGGTGTTTCGGGTCTTGCAACAGACACCCTCCTCTAGGCGACCCGACCGAGGCTAATCAGACCCCGACCTGTGTCCAAGTGGCATGCTACTGCCCCCAATTGGGGGCTTAGGGCGGCAGGTGAGCTGTTAACAGCGGGTGTTGGCGTCACTAGGAGGCTCTGAGCACTGTGGGTTGCCTCCGGGCCTGGCTCCTCCTCCGTCTGACCAGAAGTGACTTCTGTGCTTTGTGTTGTCGTTGCCGCTGGCCAGTCAAACATCTCATTTTGCCTTGATGGATTTTTTAAAACTTAAGTTTACCATAGGATGGCAGGGGTACAGGAGCAGTCATTTTAGTTCACTCGACGTCCCGTTTTGGCTCACTCAGTGTCCTGGGTATGTGCAAGGATGTACAACAAATGCATGACTTTTGAAATAATTTCCAAACAAAGTAGGTGCGTGCACAGAGAGTCCTTGAGGCTCGTGAGTGTGCGCTCCAAGCAAGCCGATGGCCTTGCATAATATAGACAAGCACGCTGTTGGAGTAGACAAGCCATGGTGGAAAGAATAGGATATCACATGAACCAAAATGAGCCTATTTTATCTATTTTTTGTTTTGATATTTCACCAGAGGATAAGCCCCCTTGAGATGCAGCATCTCGTTTTTGAGGGGGTCCTCGGAAACCCCTCCCCTCCCAGTCTCCACCAATCACAGGGTGTAGAGTTGACCTCCTCCTGCCATCCTAAAAATCCAATCCCGCGAATCCCTAGTTTCATGCTTATTTCTGCCAATAACTTTGAAGAAAACATTGCGTCCATTATGCGTATGTAAGCCCCAAATCCCTTAATTTCCCTCCTCTATTGCCGTGGCTTCCTGTGTGTGTGTGTGTGTGTGTGTGTGTGTGTGTGTGTGTGTGTGTGTGTGTGTGTGTGTGTGTGTGTGTGTGTGTTACGTCTCTCAGAGTAGCAATGCCCTTAACAAGTCATGTTAAGTACGGTTTGCATCCAGCTTAATTCATAATGTGTCCCTGGGACTGCGCTGTGTACTGTACACTGCCATAAAAAGCCATGATGTCAAGTTTTAAGACGTAATGGTCTTTGATCTTATGCCTGAGACAACACATGAACACTGGTTTATTATGACCTCATAGGTCACATACGCACACACCCACGAACACGCACACACGCGCACACACACACACACACACACCTGCGGGTTTTATGTACTTAACCTAGAAAGCAGGTATGTAGACTGTAATTAGAACGCAGTCGAGTTTATAATAGGCACAGAAGGCAGGTGTGTGCGCGCACATGCACGCACGCACGTGTTCCAGACCAGAATACAAGCTATTAATTTGAGGTCCTCTCCTCCCTTTCTTTCCCCCTGTCACGCTTCTCTCTATCTCCTTGCATCCTTTTCCTTCCTCAAAGATCGGCCCTTCCTTCTCCTGTACTCTCCAGCCTCCTCCTTCACTCCATCCGTTTCCCTCCTCCCTTGGTTCTTCCCTCCATTCCACACTCCCTTGTTCCATCTCGCCTCCTTTCCATCCTCTCCCAACTCCTCGCCTCACCCCCTTCCTATTTCTCCCCCCGCCTCTCTCTCTCTCCCTCACTCTCTCCATCTCTCTCACACTCTCCATCTCTTTCTCTCAGTCTCTCCATCTCTCTGTCAATCTCCATCTTTCCCTGGATAGAGAGAGAATGTAGTCTTAGTTCTTAAGCCATTAAGGCCTGAGGTTCCGATGTCTTCTAAATCCTAAGAGTTTTCGGAAGAACTTATGTTACTATATCAGTGGTTCTCAAACCTTTTCATGTCAAGGACCCCCAAAATGATATGCATTTGGCCGCCGACCCTCATCTCAAAATATTTTGTTCCAGGGATCCCCAGAAGCAAAGATTTGAGTTAAAAATGTATGCTGTAACAAATATATATATATTCAAAGATTTGCACACATTTAAAAAAATCACACCCAGTGTGAAGAGAGTGGTGCCTTTGAAAGTGTAACTGGTTGCATCTTTGTGTTGCAATCAGCAACAATATGTTGTCAGCTTGACCAAGCTTGACCAATCAGCCGCGCTCAAACATACGGACGGATGGACTGGACATACGGGCGGACATACGGACACACGGACAAAGTCAAATGTAGGAGTGGTTGGCACCACTCAAAAATAGCAGATCTACAAGCTCATAGTGCGGCACTCGGTGCCGCGCTATGAGCTTGTATATCTGCTATTTTTGAATAGCCAAACAATGCTTCAAGTGGTTACACAGATGCGTTCCCGGTTTTAATGTGTTAATGGTACATTGATAAGTGTGTGTGTGTGTGTGTTTGTGCGTGTGTGCGCGCGTGTGTGAATGGTTTACCGTGCCACCACCAGCCTAATTTACTTTAATGTAAGTCCACAAACATAGCTGGGTAATGAGAGGTCATTTTCCTGCTGCGTGCTGGAGCTCGTAAACGGACCATGTTTGGGAATCTTTCTGTGAGAAAAGGGAAAATGTGGAAACGCAGCGACAGAGGGGAGAGAGAGGATGTAAGCTAGGCTTGGTGTCGGTCCATGTACTACTTGTCCACACACGTGATTGTGTATTTAGACCCTCCAGAAAAACGTGATTATGCGGCGGTCACTTTTTTCTAAAAGGGCACATCGCATTATATGCGAATCGCATCCCATAATAATATGCGCATCGCATAATACTTGATATTTTTTCGCATATTTTGAAACTTTTCGCATGTTCCACATATTTTGCTACTTTCCGCATATTTCTCAACTTCCCGCAATTTCACTGCATAAAATCACATAAAACCTATGCATACATATTTCATCGCTAAATCAAGTATTTTAGCCCGCATAATGAAGGATTTTTGCCTGCGTTTTTCTCGAGGGTCTAATTGTGTGTGTTACGGTTGGGATCCTATAGGATTTTAACACTTACGATTCCTTAACGGTTCCCTTTAACGCTTCCTAGATAATAAAAAAAATAACTATGTAATTTTCATTATAAACACAAATTCAATCCTACATACAGTGTTGCATGCATTTTATTGTGGTGGTTCTCAACGTGAGGTCGAGGGACCCTCTGGGTTACTTGAGGGGGTTCAAAATGGACCCTTACAGGTCTGTAACTCTGAGAGTGTACAAATGGAACGAAATGGACCCGTAATTCGGGTCCATTTGGTTACATTTGTACACTCTCAAGAGTTATGGTGGTCTCTCGAAATTAACACGTTTTGAGAACCACTGACAGTGATTAGAAACCTGCTCCGGAAACGGTTCCAAATGTGATGGAACCGATTCCGGTTCCTCAATGTTGGATCGGGTTTCTCCGATTCCTCCGGTTCCGGATCCCGACGTGTGTGTGTGTGTGTGTGTGTGTGTGTGTGTGTGTGTGTGTGTGTGTGTGTGTGTGTGTGTGTGTGTGTGTGTGTGTGTGTGTGTGTGTGTGTGTGTGTGTGTGTGTGTGTGTGTGTGTGTGTGTGTGTGTGTCTTTGTTCCTGGGTGTGTGTGTGTTTTTGTGCACGAAAGGGAGAGCGGGTGAATGTGTGTGTTTGTTTGTGTGTGTGTCCTCTGACTGTGGCAATAAGAATTGCTCTGGAAATAGTTTTATTTTCATGGGCCATTATGAGAACTTTATAGGTGGAAAAGAGAGCGAGCGAGAGAGTTATTGGGGAGCATAGTGGAAATGAGTGAATTAACTTTACATCTATCAGAGTTTATATTATATATACTGTATGTATGTATGCGTGTGTGTGTGTGTGTGTGTGTGTGTGTGTGTGTGTGTGTGTGTGTGTGTGTGTGTGTTTGTGTGAGAGAGCGGGAACGATAAAATGACAACCACAGAAGCAGAGCATTGAAAGTCCCACCCTGCACAAGACTTTTGTTGTGGCAGTGTTTCTGAGCCACAGGGGAACGACAGACCGTGTTACCATGTCCGCTTATTATAACTTTGGGCTTGTTTTTCTGTAAAGTTGCTTGAAAATATTGGCGTTTTTTTGTCTTCTTTCTAAAGTGTTGTTGCTTATTTGGGTTTGCTGTCTAATGTTTCTTAAATCAGTGGTTCTCAAACATTTTCATGCCAATGACCCCCAAATGAATATGTATTTATTCGTGGCCCCTTATCTGAAAATATTTTGTGTATAAGATTGTGTCAAATGTTCCAAAAATATTTCACTTTTTTCCCCAAGATTTAAAAACAAAAATAGCAGATCTACAAGCTCTCAACATGCCGCAATGCAACGTGTTGTGAGCTTATAGAGCTGCTATTTTCGAATTACTAATGTGTGTATATATAGGTTTAAAGTGCTCATGTGGCCTAGTGGCTTCTTTTGGGCTTGTTTTCCTAGACATGGTTGCTTATTTATCTCGCAAACTCTGGCAACACTGATGACAGAACCAGAGAGAAAGGATACAGAAAGAAAGGGAGAGAGAGAGAGAGAGAGAGAGAGAATATGTGGCACTGAACACAGAGCCAACAGAGAGGTGTGTCTCCTCTCCATGGCACCTCGTCAGCATAAAGAGGTATTTTCTTTACTGGAGAGAGAAGCCATGAAGGGGAGAGAGAGAGAGAGAGAGAGAGAGCAGGGCTGTCACCATATAATGACATTTTGCTTGACGATTAATTGACAAGTAATTGTGATTAATGATTGAATTGTTTTTTTGGCATTGAACATCGGAACGTAAATAATGACGATCCTAGTGTAGCCTACCGCTTAGAGCAGGGGTCTTCAACGTTATTCAGCCCAAGGAGTGGACCCCCTAGCTGAGACAGAGATGAAGCAGGGACCCCCACTACATATTGTATAAAACTTAATTTCTAATGTGTATTTTCAGATAGTTAACCTTTTAAATACCTCAATATTTAGTCAACTTGACCATTGGCTCTGTACTTGCTCTTTTTTCCCTCTACACAAACTCTCCGAAAATAGCATATCTACAAGCTCACAACGCCTGTAGATCTGCTATTTTTGGCTGATGTTCCCCATCACACAAAGATTTGGCGGACCCCCTGTAGTAACTCTGAGGACCCCCTGTTGAAGACCCCTGACTTAAAGCACATGCCTTTTTAATGCGGAAGGTTGGGGGTGCGAACCCTGCCGGTTCGACGTCAGCAAGGGCATGCGGTCGCAAGGGGCTCCTAACGCCAAATCTGGCCACAGTTCACATACGATTATTTTGGGGGGGGGGGGGGGGGTGTCCCCCCCACTGAGTTCACATATGATTATTTTGGGGGGTTGCGGCCTGAAAAGGTTGAGAACCAATGCAGTAGACAAATCTCTCTCAAAGGCATTTTTAATATTGAAGACTTTACTGTTGTACTGTATGTACACAAAAACAGCGAGTTGACACACTTTGCATTAGAAGGCTTTGAATCATCTCCTCTGTGCGTGTCAGCGTTCTCGCATTTACAGATGTTGCTTGTACTAATGCATAGTTTGTGTGCGCGTGCGCGTGTGTGTGTGTGTGCGCGCGTGTGTGTGTGTGCGCGTGTGTGTGCGTGCGTGCGTGCGTGCGTGTGTGTGTGTGCGTGTGTGCGTGCGTGCGTGCGTGCGTGCGTGCGTACATGACTAGGCAACCACAAAATCTGAAATCTTTTTCCATGCTATGCATTCCTCCCTTTTGCTGTAACAGAGAATGTGAGCGTGATGGATCAAGGGCCTTGGCCAGGGCCCTGTATAATACCGCTACATGTACCTTGTAACAATGATTTAAATGTTTTTGAAAGGTTTGGAATTTCGTTTTATATGACTCCTTTTCTTTACAAGCGACCCACGGCCCATATGGCCAAAGGACTCGTGAACGCTGTTCAAAAAGCCCCGTGCAACCGCAAACAACATGCACGGTTGTCCGTCTGAAAGAGATACATATTTCATTTGGTTTAGTAGCGAGGAGGATTAGTAGAGCAGAGCAAAGCGTCTCTATACTGTTACTGTATATTGTCTTCGACGGGTAAACCTCATATGTCCAACTTCTGAGCTTACCAATAACTTAAGCGGCCTGTTTTAATTGTTTTTTGTTTTGATCTCCGGTCTCTCAGCTACCTCCTCTGACAATCTACCTTGACTGATGGCCTCAGTCTAATGTGAAATAGATTAGCTCTGACTGTACGCAGGCACCCGGATTAAAGCACAGGCTAACACAGGCCAAAGTAGTCCGACAGTCGTCGGTGCAAAAATACCGTCCGGGGGGGGCTGCTGAAACGGCTCTAAATCGGTGACGAAAAGCATCTGCAGCACCCCTCCCCCTGTTGATGAAGCGAAAACTTTAAGCAGTCTTGAAGAACAGAACAGTGTATGCGTGCATGAATGAATGCATGCATGTATGTATTGTACTGTATGTATGTACTTTTTTTGCCCCAATTCCGTATTATAATTGAAATTAAAACGTTTGAGAACAACCCGGTATTGTAATTGTATAGCAGACCTGAAGTCCACAATACCAGCGCTGAACCGGTTCCGGGAAACTATTCCAAATGTGATGGAATCAATTCCGGAGTTCTCCTCAAACCTCAATGTTGGATACGATTCCTACGGTTCCGGTTCCCAACCCTTCATGTGAACCATGACGTCATATTCCAGAGAGTCTTCTGAAACATCCATCCTGTATAGGCCTCTTGTTCTTTTGTGTAAACTGCAGTCGGTTGTGTGTTGCGGACGACGGTACACATTTTTGGGGAGGGAGATTTAATTGTGCAGTCGCCTTGTTAAGTTTAAAGAGGCTCGGTTCTGATCCGCCGGCAGTGACAGCGGGCTCTGAACGTCCGCCAGCTCCGCGGACTGAAACGGCACCCCCGTAAAACGGACAGATAAACAAAACCATCTTCTTGTCTGTAGCTGTTTTTTAAATCAAAGCCACTCATTTTCTCTGTCTCTGTCACTTTAACCCATTCAATCCGGGTACGCATATCTGTCAGTTTAGATTTCTTTGGCTATGATACAAGCTCATAGCGCGGTGCGAGTGCCGCGCTATGAGCTTGTAGATCTGCAACTTTTTAATAGCCAAAGAAATCTAAAATGACTCCGTAAGTCTGTCCATCTGTGTGTGTCTGTTTGAGTTGTGTATGGTGCGCGACCTGACAAACACCACAGTACCACCACACTCGTCTCTTGCCCTCCCCTTTAGCCCCAATGACGACCGCACCAAAACATTCCACAAATACAGTACATTCACAACAGGCTCTGCCTGTGACACAACGCACACTACTACTGTAAGCCTCACTCACTCACTCACTCACTCACTCACTCACTCACTCACTCACTCACTCACTCACTCACTCACTCTGTCACTCTGTCACTCACTCTCTCTCACACACACACACACACACCCCCACACACACACACACACACACGCACACGCACACGCACACGCACACGCACACACACACACACACACACAAATGCACACGACACAAGCGGACACACAAGGAAGTGAAGCATGAACATAACAGTGTGTTGAAGACACGCACATGCAAACGAGAAAATAACAAAATCCTGCGTGCATTCGGACAATCACACTAATCGTCCTTGCATACAGACGTTACGTTACGTGCACTGCACACACACACACACAGTCTCACTCTCTGTCTCACACAGACGCGCACACACACACACACACACACACACACACACACACACACACACACACACACACACACACACACACACACACACACACACACACACTGAAACCAGATCCCATTACAGTGGAATTTGCTGGCTTTTTGTGTGGATGTTTTGGTACAGAATGTGTTGGACGTTGGACATGTTTTGTGGGGGCACCGTTGCCGTGGGAACAGACCCCGCTCAACAAGAAAATGTCCCTGGGGTCCAAATGTGAGGGTTTTAAATGAGAAACGGTCTGGGTCAGGGTTAAAAGCGTCTCAGAGTGACTTTGTCCATCTTCCAGTCTTAAAAATGCGTTTGTGGTCATCTATCTTCACTTTGCCAGTCCAGAATGACCAATGCCCCTTTCTCTCTTTCATTCAATACATCTCTCTGTCTCTTCTCTCTCTGTCTCTGTCTCTGTCTCTGTCTCTCTCTCTCTCTCTGTCTCTCTCTCTGCCTCTCTTACATTCATTTTCTTCTTCCCTCATCATTTTTCCCCTTTTGCTCTTTTCATCTCCTCCACCCCTCTGTTTGATATCCTTTTTTTTCTCCTTTCTACCTGGGATGGGAATGAATGTGTTCTGTTCCTTGGACATATTTCACACCAATGTAGAAATAAAAATAGGGATTTCCTGCTCCTTTTCTTTCATTTTTTTTAACCTGGGATGGGAATGTGAATGAATGTGTTCAGATGATCCTGTGAAATATGTGCACACATATTTGTCGAAATATGTGTGCACATATTTCACACCAATGTGTCTATATTCTGTGTATACCATGAATGGTTTCTCTGTGTGTCTCGAGGTATCCATTTCATATGCTTCTCCAACAAACATGACACATGATATACACCCTATAATAATCTACCATTTAAAACCAGTCTTAACGTAACGTATGACTTCTCATTTTCATAATAACACACAGGCGAACCCAATGCAATTTCTTAAACATCATTATTTAACATTTTCTTATTCTTGCGTCTCTCTCTCTCTCTCTCTCTCTCTCTCTCTCTGTAGATTGAAGACGGAGGAAAGGCTGCCCAGTGCAAGAAGCTGAAGGTGGGAGACGAGCTCATTAACATAAATGGCTCCGCCCTCTACGGTAGCAGACAGGAAGCTCTCATCCTTATCAAAGGATCCTACAGGATACTGAAGATTACCGTTAGAAGGTAAACACACACACACACACACACACACACACACACACACACACACACACACACACACACACACACACACACACACACACACACACACACACACACACACACACACTCTCTTATGCTGCGTTCACACTGGCAGCTACAAAAGTACAAAGCAACGCAGCATATCTGGGGCCAAGTCACAGTTGTTGTGTTGTGCAACACGCTCGTTGACGTTATCAAGTGTTCGTTCAACGAGCGAAAATATAAAGGCTTGGGTTAAAAATAGCGGGAAACTGGCTGATGGAAATTATTCGTTTTCCACATTTATATTGTGGAGGGAAATGGTGATACAACACTTGGTATTCTTGTAGCTTTGTAGCTACTAGTGTCAAGTTGAAGCCAGCTCAACTTTATTTTGTAGCTTTACAAGTATCGGATGTATCATGCCGCTGGCTTCCATTGAAAACGAATGGACGCATATGCATTGCACACACGCATATGCACTAAAAAGCACCAATGTGCAAGTGGATGTCGGCACACACACACACACACACACACACACACACACACACACACACACACACACACACACACACACACACACACACACACACACACATGCACTAAAAAGCACCAACGTGCAAGTGGATGTCGGCACACACACACACACACACACACACACACACACACACACACACACACACACACACACACACACACACACACACACACACACACACACACGCACAAAAGAGTTGACGCACTAATAGACACAAAATGTTTGTTCTGTGAATAGTTGTTGACTTCAAAGGCAACACTGCTTATTGCTTATTGTTCCCAACGTGGATGTGTCTCACAGCTGCATATCTTAATATTGCACCACCTCGATGGGCTGACGTCTTGTTTTTACCCAGTAGCCGTGGGAAGGAAGGAAGATAATGAAGGACAAGGGAGTAGGAGAGGAGGGGAGAGGAAGGAAAGGAGTTGAGGAGAGAAGGGTATAGAGGACAGGAGAGGAAGGGTGGAGAGAATAGGAGAGGAGAGAAACCAGGAGGGCAGCCATCTGCATCTTTTGAGCATCCTTAATAAGTACACACACACACACACACACACACACACACACACACACACACACACACACACACACACACACACACACACACACACACACACACACACACACACACACACACTCAGATGTGGAGAATGTGTCTCAGGAAGGAACCTTTGACCTCCAACGGTGTCAAACAGGAAGCCGACAAACTCAGCCGGTTAAGGGTGTGTCTGATTTCACCCCAATGTAAAAGAACAGAAGTGTGTGTGTGTGTGTGTGTGTGTGTGTGTGTGTGTGTGTGTGTGTGTGTGTGTGTGTGTGTGTGTGTGTGTGTGTGTGTGTGTGTGTGTGTGTGTGTGTGTGTGTGTGTGTTGTGTGTGTGTGTGTGTGTGTGTGTGTGTGTGTGTGTGTGTGCGCGCGCGCACCAAATGTTTGTTTTGAATCATCAGGA
>NC_139956.1:29793855-29966355 GCF_963454915.1 Gymnoscopelus microlampas | reverse complement strand
GGGTCCATTTGGTTCCATTTGTACACAATCAGAGTTACCAATCATTTAGCTGGGTAGCCCCTGGACCTCCCTCAAGGACCCCTGGGGGTCCCCAGCCCCGACCCCACTTTGAGAACCACTGTATTAGGTTATGTACAGTATGCTAGTGTTTGCACACAATCTAGTGTAAGTGTAGTGTGTACTGTGTATGCATCACTTATGTGTAGTTTGTGTGTGTACGTGTGTAGGCTATAACAGTGGTTCTCAAACCTATTCATGTCAGGGACCCCCAAATTGATAGGTATTTGGCCGCAGACCCCCATCTAAAAGGTTTGTGCCAGGGACCCCCAGAAGAGAAGATTTATGTTCTAAAAAATATATATATATACTGCTCAAAAAAATAAAGGGAACACTTGATCAAAGTGTTCCCTTTATTTTTTTGAGCAGTGTATATTAAAAATTTCCCAAACATTTTCAATATTTTTCACAAAAATGCAAAAATAGCAGATCTACAAGCTCACAGCGCGGCACGAAGTGACGGGCTGCGAGCTTGTAGATCTGCTATTTTTGAAAAGCCATCATATACAGTAAATGGATAAAGTGGTTAAAGTGACCTCGACGCTATATTTACTGCTTTTGCTGGGGGGATCCCCCTGGTACCCTCCCAAGGACCCCTGGGGGTCCCCGGACCCCACTTTTGAGAACCACCGGGCTATAAAATGTAGTGTAGGTGTGTTCGTACACACACAAACTTCTCTGTGTATCCACTATACGTCTTATAAATTGCGTGCGCCTGCCACAACTAACTGTTATTTTAAGCTCAATTAAAAGCCAGTTAACAGTGCAGACTGATCCAATGTATCTGCAGGGATTTGTTTGGCCCTGTGTGCTTGTCTTGGCAGCCCCGCGTAGCATTACTCAGTAAGATTTCCCTTTTTGCACAGTATCCCTTCTGTTTGTGTGACTGCTTGGGAGAAATAGCTTTTTATAATTGAGGGGGGGGCAAGAAAGGAAAAGGCAAGAGACAGCAGGGGGTGCAGAGTAGATTTGATGCACGATGTGGCTCAACTGCTCGTTTAACACTTGCGTTGCTAATCATTGGTGTGGACCGTGGACTAAGAATTGGTGTGGACTTGGTAAGTGGAAGTGAGAATTCTATAATATATATATATATTTTTTTATAACTTTGTTTTTATTAAGGATACATCAAAACAGTTACATTTATCACTTTGTCAAATAAAACAAAACACAAATCATAAAACAGACATTTACATTTACTTAAAAAAAAAATAATAATAATAAGAATATAAATAAAATAAATTACATATTTTGACCTTTGTGGGGGTGCACATTAACCTTATTTTCTTAAATCATCACATCCCTTCTCTTAGGATTATATATATTATCCATTTTTCCCATCGTTTTTCATAGAGATCTTCCCTTATTTTCAGTTTGAATTCTATAATAATTCTATGAATTCTATGAACAAAAGGATCTAAAATTGTCTCTTTTGCCTGTATTTCTCATTTATGAAAGTATCAAAACATTTGAAATACTCCAGTAAAGTAAAAATACCTAAAAATTGTACATAAGTACAGCACTTGAGTAAATGTACTTAGTTACTGTACTTTCCACCACTGTATATGGACATGTGTGATTTTGAAAATATGTAGGCGTATATGCAGAGTCCACCATGCATGCAACATTTCAACCTTTTGGCCTTTCCCAGAAAGTCTGGACATGGCTAATTTAGCACTAGAGGAATTTTAGACTGTAACAGTGTGTTTGAGGTGAATTATGTTTTTTTTAAATTGTCATTATACAATACATTTCTGGAAGGGATGGAATGTGGAGGATGTTTTGTTGTCCCAACCTGGAAATGCTTCCTCAAAGTGCTTCCTGTTTTCACAAAGCCTTTGTTGAACGAAGTTCTAATGGGAATGTGTGTGTGTGTGTGTGTGTGTGTGTGTGTGTGTGTGTGTGTGTGTGTGTGTGTGTGTGTGTGTGTGTGTGTGTGTGTGTGTGTGTGTGTGTGTGTGTGTGTGTGTGCACACACCTTTGTGTGCGCATGGACGCACACGTGCATGTTTTTTTCTGTGTCTGCATGCATGCGTGTCCTTTGTTGTGTATATATAACAGGGTTTTGGATTTTGTGCACGTGTGTTTAAGTGTGTACATGTAGAGCCACGCACACGCACACGCACGCACACGCGCACACACACACACACACACACACACACACACACACACACACACACACACACACACACACACACACACACACACACACACACACACACTCTGTATGCTTGTGTGTCTGCAATCTGCATGTTTGTCTTGTTGTGTCTGAAGTGAAATGTGTGAATGCCTGACGATTTTTGCATCTGTGTTCCTGTTATGTTATATAATATGGAACAGGATATTGCCACTCCGTTCACGATGCAATACATTGCAATCCTGTTAACATTGCATATCTTAAAGCCCAGTACTACCCGCCAATGAATAGCAACGCAACAAGTTGCAACGGCAACCACTTGCAACAGAATCCCCAAACTGCCCTTTTGCACTGCGAAGGGGCGGGGTAATGTCTGCATTCCGACATCTCGCCACTCCGACTAGTGGCTTCCGCGTGCGGTTAGGGTTAAGTATAGGGTTCGTTAACGTCGGAAAGGCGACATGTCGGAAAGGCGACATGTAACCCGAAGGGGCAGTTAACTTCAGACCGCTTCAACTGGTTGCAAGGTGCAACTCGTTGCGTTGCTAATCATTGGTGTGGAGTGGACTGTGTGGACTAAGAATTGGTGTGTGGACTTGGTAAGTGGAAGACTGAGAATTTAATAATAATTCTATAAACAAAAGGATCTAAAATGACCCTGTGTGCCTTTTGCCTGTATTTCTTATTTATGAATGTTCCCAATGTTTCTGGACACAAGTCTACATGCTGCGGTCACAAAGATACAGGTTCCCATTCTTTTTCAATGGAAGCCTGCGACATGAAGATGCAAAGATAAAACCAAGTTCAAGTATTTATTTGCCATTTCAAAACAAGTTTGATAGGCAATTGTCTTGGTACTTCCTCTCACATACAAGACAACACAATAAACAACAGCACAAAAGACAAGAACAAAAAGAGACACAAGAAACAGAACCAAACCAGGACCAAGCTGCAGCTTTGGCACATGTATACAGTACAGACAGTAGTAGAAACTGCTTAGTGCAATTATGTAGCAATTTTTAAAGTGCATATTTAAAGTGCATACCGTCTAGTTTGTGTTTGTAGTGCAAGAGTGTCGTTAAGGTGCCTGACTGCTTGGAGGTATGTGCTGTCTCTAAAACGGGAGGTTCTACTCCCAATGCTGCTGAGGTTCTACTCCCAACGTTTGTAGCTGCTCCAAAAGCAACAAAACTACAAAAACGTTGAGCTGGTTTCGACTTCAGCTACAAATATGCTGTGTAGCTTTGTGTCTTTGTATCTTTTTGTGTCTGCCGGTGTGAACGCAGCAAAACTATCTAAACAATAATGGTGGCCATAGTTCTGAAATGAAGAAAGTTACAGCCTAAGCTGACGAGGCTCCTGCCCAACACGCGTGTACATCTGGGGTTGAGTTGCCACCCGTTGGCGAGAAGGGGAGGAGAGGATGGGAATGAGGAGGAGTGACGTTTTCTGTGAGATCTAGTCAAGTTGTCTTTATAAGCAACAAGTCACAGAATGCCACTCTGTAATCAATTCCGTTTTGTAACAAATTAAATTGCAAATTTTAAGTGTGTGTGTGTGTGTGTGTGTGTGTGTGTGTGTGTGTGTGTGTGTGTGTGTGTGTGTGTGTGTGTGTGTGTGTGTGTGTGTGTGTGTGTGTGTGTGTGTGTGTGTGTGTGTGTGTGTGTGTGTGTGTGTGTGTGTGTGTGTGTGTGTGTGCGCGCGTGCGCGCATTCTCACAGTGGGCTGCTGAGTATAGGCAAAAGGAACATTCTTCAATTATCACATCATTTCCTGTTCCTCCCAATGTTTAAGCTCCCTACTTCCTCTCCAGCACAGGTCTACTTGTGGTAGCTCTCTCTTTGTGTGTGTGTGTGTCAGTGGTTTAACATGACCTGACAGACTAAACAATATTTATTTACAGCTGTTGACGGAATAGGAAATGGCTCATAATACTCTTATTGTTTTTGTGTCTGCGTGTCGGCCTCCATGTATGTGAGTGTCTGTGGTGCTTGTGTGTCTTGTCTTACTATACGTGTATATGCGCGTCTGTGGTGTTTACGCGTCTGACTTAACCCATTAAGACCTGGAACGCATCTGTGTTTTTCATTTGAGCTAAAAAATAATTATTTTACACTTTGGCTATGCAAAAATAGCAGATATACAAGATCGTAGCTTGTAGATCTGCTATGTTTTTTAATTGTGCAAATTTGTGCAAATCTTTGAATATATATATTTTCAAAGCGAACATTTTTTACTCAAATCCTTGCTTCTGGGGGTCCCTGCAACAACATATTTTGAGATGGGGGGTCCGCGGCCAAATACATATACATTTTGGGGTCCTTGTGTGTGAGGTCCATGAAAAAGTTTGAGAACCGCTGAAATAGCAACATACGTTTTTTTCAAAAAACTCTTAGGATTTAGAAGACATTTTGTAGAATCGGAAACCTCAGGCCTTAATGGGTTAATGGATTAATTCAAGTGTCATTCTTGAATTAATCCATGAGGATCCGTTTGGGTCAGATTTTACACTTAAAATGAGCACTGAAGATTTGATCAAACCCTTGCCAAAGCCCGTGTACCACTCTCTCTCTTGCTCTCTCTCTCTCGCCGTGCTTCCAGTCACACACTAAAGATAACACCAGCGGGGTGTGTGCTGCCAACTGTCAAATACAACACAAACGCATATACTGCATATCAGCATGGACATATCAACAACAACTCGTGGTCTATGTACAGTACGTATATACCCACGCCCCGGCCGCACTGCCCTGTTCTTTATTATATGCTATGTCATCATGCGTACAGCCGCACATGACCCACATGCCGTATCCCGTTTCAGCCCCGCCAGTCGACTTTATGAAAACAAATCCGAGTCGCAAATCTAAACCGACGTGAGGGAAAAATGTCAAATTACAGGGCGAACGAGGCAGAAAATACTCCCAGAACCTCAGAAACAAAGGGAGAGGTGATCTTTCCCCTTTTTTCTCAAGAAAAAATGGCCTACAAAATCTAACACTGACTGTCAATGTTGGACACAGTGGTGGAAAATGTACTCATATATTTTACTTAAGTAAAAGTATGATACTGCGATATAGGAATACTCTCTCACAAGTAAAAGTCCAGAGTTCAACATTTACTTGTGTAAAAGTACAAAAGTATTGGTGTCAAAATGTTCTTAAAGTGCCAAAAGTAGAAAGTACTCATTATGCAGAATGTCCCATTTCAAGTTTTCAAATGTATAAAATGTATTTTTGAAAATAGCAGATCTACAAGCACACAATGCGTCGCGATGCGACACATTGTGAGCTTGTAGATCGGCTATTTTCAAATGACCAAAATGTATATAGGGCTGAAGTGGGTAATGTATGTTTTGTAATAATAATCAAAATCTACAAAGTTTTCAAATAATTGTAGTGGAGTAAAGAGTACAATATTTGCCTCTTGAGATGTAGTGGAGTAGAAGTAAAAGCACAGAAAATTGGAAATACTCCAGTAAAGTAAAAAAAATACCTAAAAATTGTACTTAAGTACAGTACTTGAGTAAATGTACTTAGTTACTTTACACCACTGGTTGGACACGCGGCACTCCCCTCCCACCCACCCACCCCTCCCTGCCTTCGCTCACACACTCAACCACCGGTAGCTCGAACGCGAAATGAAACCAGCTAATTAAACGAGATGACGAGATGGTGTCTTTTTGATGTTGTGACGGGGTAAACAGGGTTTTTATTCAACATAGGTCTTTCATCTGGGCTACAGATGAGCTAAACATTTATGCCGTCGCACGGTGGTTAGGGAGAGGAGGAGGAGGGCAGATCAAAGACAGGTGAGACTGGAGGTGCAGTTGGGAATTTAGTCAAAAGTTTAGTTAAATGAAGTCACTCCGCACACACACACACACACACAAACGGTATTGGTATTGAAGACACACAACAAGACAGGACTAAAACAACACAAATAGGACCCACGGTTCTGTGTATTTATTACATTTATTAAAATACTTGCTTGCTGTTTTATATGACAACGACAGACTCCCTTTGCACTTGCACTTAAACCCTATACTTCATTGACCGGGGTCCCCCAAGGGTCTATACTTGGTCCCCTCCTTTTTTCCCTCTACACCAAATATCTTCACCGAAAATACCCGATCTACAGGCTTACAACACGTCAAATGCGATAAGTTGTGTGCTTGTAGATCTGCCACTTTTGACAAATGTTCCCCTATTTCCGCCGAATGTTCACCTATTATGACATGCCCCCCGGACGGGGACACAAGGGGTTCACGCGGTTAAAGGATAGTAGTTCTATTATATTCTATTGTTGTCCTATTGTTTTATACTCTGTTGTATTCCAGCCATAAATGTTTCTACCTAATCTACATGCTGAGTCAATTTAAAGTTCCTTTTTTTTCCAAGTAGACTTGTTAGAGACGCTGTCAGAGAGAGGTCTGTGGGTGCCCACCACAGACAGACAGATGTGTGCGCGCAATCCACGTATACACATGCACACACTCGCACACGCACACACACGCACGCACGCGCGCACACACACGCAAACACCCACATATTCATCCTGTTTAGAATTTTTCCTGCAGGCAAAGATGGAATGTTTGACCCGGCTGTATCTTACAGGTACTTCTAATCTCTATCTGTACCGTAACTGCTGTGCCTCCTCTGGCGACTGACTTCCCCCCGTGGGATCAATAAAGGTCTATGTATCTATCTATGGAAAGACACACGCACGCACGCACGCATATGTGCGCGCAAATGTTCATGCCCAAATTCATACTGTTCTGATTTTTTCCCCCTTACAGACAGAAACATGCACGCACGCATGTCGCACACACTTATCCCCCTTGTTTAGAATGTTTCACCACTGGGTCCCTGGAGACTGGGGTAAAACTGTGGTCTGTGGTGCCAAAAGACCATGAAAAACAATAGTCTGCCCCCCCTTTGTCCTCTCCCCCCCACCCCCATCACTGCCTGTTCCACACTGAACAATAGGCATTCTTCGCATTCCTTAAGACCTCTTCCTCAAGCACACACTCTCATGCTGGATATTGCCCATAGGGGACAACTCACACACACACACTCACACACACACACACACACACACACACACACACACACACACACACACACACACACACACACACACACACACACGTGCACTCGCATACCACTCTGGTCTTGATTAAAGAAGGTTTTTGGTTTTTACCCCCTGGGATAGTTCACAGCATTAACAGCAGTGTGTGTGTGTGTGTGTGTGTGTGTGTGTGTGTGTGTGTGTGTGTGTGTGTGTGTGCGCACGCCCCAGTGTAAATTGACTTCATTTATATAGTGTGTTGCACGTTTTCCTCTGTGGCCTGTGTGTGTGTGTGTGTGTATGTGTGTGTGTTTGTGTAAGTGTCTGTCTCCCGGTGTAAATGGACTGCATTCATATAGTGCCTGGTTGCCTTTCTTGTCTTTCCGACCATTGAACATTCAAAGTGCTTTACGGTGTAATTCACATGCAGCCATCAACGACACGGATAGAGCCTTTACACATTATATGCTAATGCTGTACACACATTCACACACCGATGGTGGAGGCAGCCATGCTCATCAACCATCCATTCACACCAACCCGCTCATCCGTACTAGCAGTTAGAAGTGTTCACGGGTGATTTCTTTGACGTGATTGGTTATTTTTGGTGAACGGGAACGAAACTTGGACGCTTCCTCAAAAGTTAATTGTTCCTCGTGTGTGGAAAGCCCGGCGACACATCAAAGTAGTTGCAGATGCAACATTTGTGTTGATGAGACATTTTGTTAGTTGCTGATGCAACACAAATGTTTCAAAATGCAACATTTTGACTGGCTTAACCCATTCAATCCGGGAACGCATCTGTGTCATTTTAAGATTTCTTTGGCTATTCAAAAATTTCAGATATACAAGCTCATAGCGCGGCAGAGTTCTGCGCTATGAGCTTGTAGATTCTGCTAGGCAGAGCAGCCGACTGGGAACCAGAAAGTTCTCGTAAAGTTCTCGGTTCGAGAACTTTATGGTTTGTTGCTCTGCCTCCTACCCCCTGCAGTGTGTGTGTGTGTGTGTATGTGTGTGTTGTCTTATCAGAGTGTTCAATTACTATGCTCGTGTGTATAGTAAGTGTATAGTAGAATTTGAGAAATGGACGGCGTGTGTGAGGAAATATTTCCTGGTCCTACACAAGAGAAATGGTTGTGTTAGGGTTAAACATAATATTTGAGGAGTTAGGCGTACGGTTAGGAAAAGATTATGGTTCAGATTAGACATTCAGAGGTTAGGTTTAGGGGTTAGAGATATTCCTTCCTGATTTATACATAGGTGCACGCTGGTGCACAATGAAAATGCCAACGTGTGTGTGTGCGTGTGTGTGGTCTGCTCTAGTTATCTCTGTACAGCTGCTTTCAGATGATCCTCTGGGCTGCATTTTATTAGCTAACTCATTAAACTGGGATTCAATGACACATGACACTGTCTACACACACACACACACACACACACACACACACACACACACACACACACACACACACACACACACACACACACACTCTGAGGGGGAATAGAACATCGAAACATACTTGTTTAGGCCTATGGACACAAACACACACAGTGTGAGCCAGACATATGTTAAAAAGATGTGCTCTGTCAGGAAAAGGAACTCAGACATTATGTGTCATTATAGCGGGTCAGTGATGTCAGGTCATACCGGAGAGAGAGAGAGGAGGATGTGCTTTGTACCTTCTACCTCGCACGCCCTTTCATTAACTCGGCTCAACCTTATATGCCTCATACCTCGTACAATAACACACATCCACAGTTCAACCAGTCACCTGCTGTTGGTCACTGGGAGCTGACCAGTACAACCATAGTCTTCTACTGTTGGTCACTGGGAGCTGACCAGTACAACCACAGTCTTCTACTGTTGGTCACTGGGAGCTGACCAGTACAACCAGTACAATGCTATACTGCTGGCCTTTGACTGACTGTACTGGAGCATTGCATACACGTTTGAAGTTCTTAATGTTTTTCATTAATCAGAAAGCGTCTTGTTTCAATGATTATCGCAATTTAATCCGACATAGTAATAGTCAATGGAGCACTCTTATGAAATGAAAAGGATGTGAACGAGAGAGAGAGAGACAGAGAGAGGGGGTGTAATGGTCAGGAAGAGGTGAGGTGTTGAGCAGAGTTGACAAGTTGTTTGTCACTCTTGCTCATTTAGAGTGTGTGAGAGTTAGAACACACACGCGCGCATACTCTCACACACACACACACACACACGCGCGCACACGCACACACACACACACACGCACACGGTTTTAGCAGTAACAAACAGTGCATTGTGCTCTGGAGGCCGCAGTGGACTTCACCCTTCCTGCCATCATGCTGTGGTATGAGCACTGACTACCTGGTATGTAGACTGAGTGTGTCTGTCTGTCTATAAGCCTTCGTTAACAACAATGTTCTTCTTGAATAGTCCAATTCCCAGTCGTACAGTAGCCTAATTGAAAGAAACGTCTGTGAACAAGCCCCTCTGCTCAGCCAGTGAACTCATGTGAGGCAGGGTATGCCATGTCAAATATTATTTTTGTACAAAAGAGCACCAATTTGCCAATGGTTGAGTCCATTGGCTCTGATCAAATTCAAACCACTTCGATGACTACACTCAGGCATTGTCCATTTTCAGGTTTTTGCTAGGCCTACATCAGTGGTTCTCAACCAGTGGTCCGGAGACCTCCAGTGGTCCTTGAGGGGGTTCCAGGTGGTCCCCAGCTAAATGACGGAGAGTTGGTAACCAAATGGACCCTTATAGATCTTTAACTCTTGAGAGCGTAAAATGCTCTCAAGTAAAATGAAACCAAATGGACACTTACGGGTCCATTTGGTTTCATTTTATGCTCTCAAGAGTTAAATTATTGTTAAACACCTGCATTACTTAATTAAAGAATTGTCATTTTGATCGACGTTTGCCTGTTATCTCTCCTATGGTACCAACATCAATACAGCATGGAATTGTGGACAAAATCGTATCCAACGAAAATATTCTTAAGTTTTGGGTCTGAGAGTCCAAATCTCAGACTAAATGCAGAATAAATAATGGACCTTGATATGAAAAGGGTTGAAAACCACTGGCCTACATGACGCCTCGGCACTAAATCCACAAACTCCTCAGTGATAGTCAAAAGATGCATTCAGCGCACGGATAAATAGTGTGACTCGAAAGTCACCATTTACTGTACACGTTGCCACATGGATAATTGCAATCAGACGCGAAACCAGAGCAAACTGCACTCATTTGCAGAACTTCATGGGTGTGTTTGCGCCGGCATGTCATTATCATCTTTACTGAATCAGACCTTGAGATGTGGGTGCAAATGATGCATAATTCATGGTACTATCAGCGGCTGCTATCCGTTTCTTTGAAAATTCGCCCCTCAGTGCGTTCCGACGCCCTCTGGAGCGAATTTACGAATGCACCGTGTGTGTGTGTGTGTGTGTGTGTGTTTGTGTGTCTGTGTACCGTGTGCAGCAAATGTCCATAATGACAAGTTATAAAGGGCGATAAGACAAACAGACAGGAGGCTGATTACACGCAGGCATTCCCCCGTCACACACACACACACACACACACACACACACACACACACACACACACACACACACACACACTCTCTTCGGGAGACTCATAAAACAAACAAATAGGTCATGATTGCGGGCAAAAACAAAGGGACAGATGGGGGGAGGGGTAGACGGGGCGAGGTTGTTTAGGTTTTGTACCATGGTTAACCTTTCACCCTTTTTGAAGGGAAGACGAGGTATGTAAGGAATCTACACGCACATCCATATATACATACACACATTTAATATACACAAACACACAGATGGATATCCTCTCACACTCTCTCTCTCACGCACGCACGTACACACACACACACACACGCGCGCACACGTCTCCCCGTCAAGTCTGCGGGAGATAGGAGTCTCCTCCAGGAAGTCCTTTGAAGCCCAGTGTCAGGCTGTGGTTATTAACTGTCTGCTGCGCTGCGGCTAGTTAAACTTCAACTCTGATAAGACACACACACACACACACACACACACACACACACACACACACACACACACACACACACACACACACACACACACACACACACACACACACACACACACACACACCCCTCTAATAGCTCTTGAGAGATTCGAAGCTGCTTCATGCAGCTATTGCCAAAGTTAATTACAACTTAAATTAAAGCAGAAGATTGTGGATATTCGACCTCTACTGAAATAAGAACATTCATGATGATAAAAAGTTGACTTTTATATAACTTTCAACCTGGTTTCCCTATTTTGGGAATGCCAGGCAGAAACTCTAACATAGAAATATGCTATTTTCAACCCACTAACATATAGTGGAAATAGTTTTTTTTTCTCCTGAAACATAAATAAAATGTCATCCCTTCTGTTACTTTAGCTATCTTTCCCCCCTCTTCATTCCTTTCACCCCTTTTCCGTTGTTCTTATGCTATCATGTTCTCTCTCTGTTTGTCTTTGTGCCGTTGTGTTATCACTGGCTATATATTACCGATGTCATTCATAAAAACGAGGCCTGTAGTTACTCTCCACATGTCGCCAGCACTCGTTCCCTTCTCAGTCTTACAACCTCTGGTGTGTGTGGTGGTGTTGCATTTTGTACGCAGGGCTGACAGACAGTGCTGATAATAAGCTAATTCAGTTGTCTCTTAAATCAAGGCCAGTTGTGGAATGTTGGAAGGATTGTAGCTGGAAAAGAATGGCATTTATAACAGAGAGGTGAGTTCTGACTTCTTCAACTCTTAACCTTTTCTTTGTGCATTTTGCTCAGCTTGATTCAGAGAGACCGCAGAAGAGCTAAACTCATTAGAACAAGTTTAACCACCGTAGCATCCCAATTCTGCGCATGTCATAATAGGCAAACAAGCGCAAGACATGAACTGTTTTCGGCAAAAAATAGGGGACCAAGTATAAACCTCTGGAGGACCCCAGGGCATCTAAGTATAGACTAGGGTTTAAGTGGTTTATTCCTAAGATTGGGAAAAGCAGAATCCAGAGCACGTGGGATAGTGTGGACAATAAAAGCAGCACATATCCTTTGTGCCTTAGATATTATAGTATAGCAAATAAGTCTGTGAGAACTGGTTGTTTCTCACACTGGATCATGCTCCCATGGATATTAATTATGATTATCATTTGTTACCATATATTAAGCCATTAAAACCGGGAAAGCTTCTTTGTCATTTTAGAATTTAGCGTTGGCTATTCAAAAATAGCAGATATACAAGCTCACATCGCGTCACTTTGTGCAAATCTTTGAATATATATGTATTTGAAAGCGAACATCTTTAACTCAAATATTTGCTTCTGGGGGTCCCTGGAACAAAATACCTTGGGATGGGCGTCGCCGGCCAATTACATACAATTTTGGGGGTCCGCCTTGACATGAAAATGTTTGAGAACCATTGACATAGCAACATACGCGTTTCAGAAAAAGGTTAGGATTTAGAAGACATTTTTAGAATGGGCCTCAGGTCTTAATGGGTTAATATATTCACGAGAGCATGAGCCAGTGTCCTGACTCTATTTTTCTGTTTCCACATGTTCTTCTGCACAGCACCTATTGTATTTTATTGCTTGGATGTGCATGTGCCCTTTTTGTAAACTTCTTTTAAAAGGTCGTTCCTCCCCTGGTGTTTTTTGTGTCTGCGTTTCACAGTGGAGCGGTGCTATTTTCGTTGTGTTCTGCTGTGCTTTGGTTTTGGACAAGCTATTAAAACACTCTCATCTCTCTCCAGCCCACTCTCTTCCCACTGTGAGCTGGCCTGATGCTCCCTTAACTTTCTTTTCCTTTTGAAACCACTTTCCTGCACCTCTATCATTTCTTTCTCTCCTTTTTCCTTTGCCGTCATTCGTTCTCTTCTCATCCACTTTAAATTATTTCTTTTCACCGTCTGTTGTTGTATCAGAATCAGCTTCATTGTCTCATCACAGGTTTACAGGTGTAAAACAGTGGGTGAAATTTGTTTTTGTGCAAGATCCATCGTTCTTGTTATTTCCATAAAAAAGAAAGGGTTCGATTCCCGCCGAGGGCGCTGGGGGTGTGTTCTCTTCTCCGTGTCATCAGTGCCCATACCCTAGGTGGGGTTGGCGAAAGGGCCTCTCTGTGTGGAGTTTGCAAGTTCTCCCCGTGTCCCCTAGTGTAGGTACCCTCACAAAAACATGCAGTAATCCTGGTCTCTAAACCGCCTCCCCCTGGTCAGCCGGGGCGCCTGATGGAGGGGAAAGGAACTGGTTGGAATAACGTGTTCCTTCCACACGCTATCCCCTACCGGGGAGACTCCCACCTGTCAGGTGATAAGCAGCGGCCTGCTCACTACTCATGCATTGAAGGAAGCATGAGCTAAGTTCGAGGCTCTCCCCAGGCTGGCAGAGGGAGAGTAGCGCCCAGGATTACAGCTTAGGCAATTGGCACTGGGTGAAAAAAAATGAGTTACAAAAATCGTGGGATAAAAAAAACAATCAAAAAGGAAAGAAGAAGAAGGGGAGGCAAGGGGGAAGAGAGATCAATCAATACAAAAAAAAACTCCATATTTACTTACACATAGTACTGAGGTAAGACATAAAGGTGCGTGAGCAGATCTATACTGTATGGGGAGGGCTTTAGAAACTATGTACAGTATGCTGTAGTGGTCCGTTCTCACAAATAGGTCAGTTCAGACATCCGTTTGCGTTTGATTTGACCTACTTAGCTCACCGGTTGGGTGGGGTTTTATTTACTGCATTAGAGCTAATCTCGCGTAGCCAGACGTATCAAGAGATCAACACTTACGGACACGTCTGGTGACAATCCAGAGATTAACCCATTCAATCCAGAACGCTGACTGTGTCGTTTTTGATTTTTTTTTGTTGCTTTAACCATTATATTCAAAAATAGCAGATCTACAAGCTCGTAGCATGAGCTTGCTGAAAGTCACAGAAGGTTATTTACTGACCCCCAAATATGTTAATTGAAGCTGCAATCCATAATTTCCTTGTTCTCTCTGGGATTTGAACCCGGGTCTCCTGCATGGGAGCTCAAACTTCTACCACTCTTCTAATGGAATCCCTGCGTGGCCAGGGGATATACTGCGCTTATGAGCTTCAGGCAATAATATTTGTCAACCAGTAGGTGTTCTACGTCAGTGGTTCTCAAACCTTTCAGGCCGCAACCCCCCCCCCCAAAAAAAAAATCATATTTGAACTGGGGACCCCCCACCACCCTGACAAGCACTTGGAATTGTAGGAGTTGAGGCATTTTGTTTGACTCGGTTCCACAGATAAATATAGTGAATAACTTAACTCTTCTTCCTGCGTAAGTGCTGACATTTGTTTTGAATTTTGGCCATCAGGTCAAAATTCGGGTCAGGTCCTGTGTCTATGACCTTTGACACAATCTAAATGTCTCAATAGAAGAGCAGGGAGACAAAATACAACCACCCCTATTGTATAAGTTATATTGTATTAACATACTCTACCATACAGATTGGACAAAATTACATTTTATTCATAAAAAGAAAGTTACATAGTGAGGCTTTAACATACTGCCATACAGATAGGTTAAAATAACGTTTTATTCATTAGAATAAGTCCCGGATTGCAACTTTAATCTAAACAACCACGGTAACATTTTTATTAGTTTTAATTAGTCATATCAGTCCTAAATGAGTCTCATTATTACTTTCAAAGCAATGCAAAAAAATAGTTGTCAGCTAAAACCTCATAGGCTAATCTCTCCTCCTCCTGTTCCCTTCCTTTCTATTCATTCCATCTCTTCACCGCTCTTTCTCTCTCCTCTCTTTCATCTGTCATGTGTCTCCATGCTGTATGTTGTCCTATAAAACCACACATCCTTTCTCACACTGACATTCTTTCACCACCATGTTATTCTGGTTGCTCTCCATCCATCTGAGAAAAGAAAGAAAGAAAGGACCCCCACTTTTCTGTCCAAACATTTCTGCGCCATTACTGTAGTTATGCTTCTCTCTCTCTCTCTTTCTCTCTCTCTCTCTCTCTCTGTCTGTCTCTCAAAACTCTCTCTCTATGCTCTCTCTCTATTCTCTCTCTCTCTGTCTCACACACACGCGCGCGCACGCGCACGCGCACACACACACACACACACACGCACACGCACACGCACACGCGCACATGCACACGCACACACTCATAAAACACACACTAGGAGGAAGCACCTCTGCATTTTTCCCTCTGTCAAACAATAACAGTGTGGAACTGTGGGTATTATTTTAGCAGCCGTCCCCTGCTTTATCTACGCTCCACAACACTTCCTGTCTCACTTACTCACACATCCTGTCTGAGAGAGAGAGAGAGAGAGGGGGGGGGGGAGAAGGAGAGAGAGATGGATAGAGTTAGAGAGAGGGAAAGAGAGAGAGAGCATGCGGGAGAGGGGGAGAGAAGAGGGGTGGTGGAAGAGAGTCAAAGCGAGAGAGAGAGAGAGAGAGCAGTATAGAGAGAGAGTGAGTGAGAGAGGAGGGAGGAATAGCAATGTTTTGTCTTCCAGCGAGAAAATCGAGGGAGGGTGAGGAGGTGAAGAGGAAAGGAGGGGGTGCGGGGGGGAGGGGGTGGAGGAGGTGTGTGTGTGTATGGTTTTGTTGGGTGTTTTTATTTTTTGTCTTTCTTGTCTTGCGGGGGGCCAGGCACTTGGTCAAAACCTGTGAGTTAGTTTCCCCTCAGATGGCCGGACACACTCTGAGGACCAGCAGGTTTTTACTGTCCAGTCCAGTTACCACTGGCTTCACGGAAACCACCGGACATTCTCACTCACAAGACTTAAGAAGGCAAGGGAGGGATTTTCCTCATAAAAATAAGGAGAGCGAGGGAGAGAAGGGGAAGTTATAGTTTGAGTGTGTTTGGCCTGACGGGGGGGTGTTTTATACTTTTATTTTTTGTTTTATTTTCTATGAGTTGCCGTTTGAAACACTCGGGACACTTGCGAGATTGCGTTCGAGGTTGCAGGTGCCTTCACAAGTTCACCGTGGCGTTTCTAAGAGGGACGTTCGGCTCAACTCAACTTGACCTTGACGCGTTTGTGACACAAGGCAAGCGACCCTGGGATCCGTTGTCTCTGCCTTGAATGGTTCTGTGTGTGCAGCACTGTAGGTAAGAGGCTCTCGCATCTTTGGCCGTCTTCGTGTGGGACACCTGCCTTGCAGCCTTACCCTTAAATCGGGAGAGAGGGACTAGTGTATTTGAATTTGTCTTCAGTTTTCTGTCTTGGCATGTCATATAGAGCAGTGATTTTCAACCCTTTTCATATCAAGGTCCATCATTTATTTGGAATTTGAGCCACGGACCACCATTTGATGAGATTTAGCCTCTCATACCCAAAACTTTGGTTGTTGGTACTATAGGAGAGATAACAGGGAAACGTTGATCAAAATAACAATTCTTCTACATTCTCTAATTGTATAGACTCTTGTAAATTAAGTAATGCAGATGTTTAACAACAATTTAACTCTTTAGAGTGTAAAATGAAACCGTTCCATTTTACACTCAAAAGTTCTAGAGAGATCTATAAGGGTTAGGGTCCATTTGGTTACCAACTCTCCATCATTTAGTTGGGGACCACCTGGAACCCCCTCAAGGACCACTGGTGGTCCCCGGACCACTGGTTGAGAACCACTGTCATAGCGTATAGCGTATACTGTTGTTTACATTAGACCTCTCACCTAGAAATCTGCAAAGAGACATGATTCAAGTTCTGAAATCACAACAAACCCCGATTCAGAATATCACAAGGAAAACATGCTTGTTCACCGCTCTGTTAATCACTTAAACCCTGTACACTTTGTTGACCGGGATTCCCCAGGGCTCTATACTTCGCCCCCCTCCTTTTATTCATCTACACCGAATTTCTTGGCTTGTGAGCTTGTAAATCAGCTATTTTCACCAAGTGTTCGCCTATGATGACATGCCAAGAAAAGCTCTCGTGATTATACACCAGTGGTTCTCAAAGTGGGATCCAGGGACCCTCAGGATTCCTTGAGGGGTTTCCAAATAGACCCCTACAGTTCTGCAACTACAACTGTGTATTTTCCTAAGCTCAGAGCTCCTGCGCTGTCTTTTCCTGGCGGACAACGTGATGCGCTTTCCTTGTGGTTACTTGCACTCTTATCGTCCCCTTTCACACTGTCCCGAGTCGATCGTCTCCCATTGATTCATCCGGAACGGCACGCCACACAACCTTCCTGCTTATCTATTAGATTTCTGTCTGACAAACCTATTTGTCTCCCTGTGTGTCTGTCTGACAGCCTGTCTGAGAGGCTCTACTGTATGATATGCTGTGTTGTGTGTGTGTGTGTGTGTGTGTGTGTGTGTGTGTGTGTGTGTGTGTGTGTGTGAGTCAGATTATGAGCGTTTGACCTTTGCGGTATCAGTCAGCTGGCTGTTACAGTTTCTGACCTTAAGTAGGACATTCCAATGGAGCCATTCATAGAGGCTCAGTCAGTCACCACTACAGATTGTCTGGACCGTTCTGAAACTGTAATGTGTCTCCTCTGCTAACCTCTGCTGTTTCAGTGTGTTCCCTTCTCTCCTCCTGTCTCCTCTCCCCTCATTTCCCCAGTCCCCACATCTCCCCTCACCTCACCTCCTCTCCTCTCTCATCTCATTTTTATTTTCCTTTTCCAGTCACTCTTTTCAAAGAGTCTTTCATTAATTGACCTTTGCATAAACAATTGTGATCCTGCACACTGTTTGTAGCTGGCAAAAAGATACTTTATTCAAGAACAACTTTTCGGTCCTTAGACCTTTTTATCAGGTTTTGTCCTACGCACCTGTCGCAAACATTTTCAAGGTGTGCATCTGCCTTTGGTCAAGTTTGTATTTGTTTTAAAGATATATTTGGGCCTATTTCTGCCTTCATTGATAGTCAGTGAGAGAAAGATAGGAAACCGGTTGACAGTTGGAGAGTGACATGTAGAAAATGGTCCGGCCGGCCTAGGAATTGAACCAGGGACTCGCCGTCAGTCGTATGCGCCCTAACCATTCGGCTATCGGGTCGTCCAAAGTTTTTCGGAAATTAACCTAGAAAAAAATGTGGCTGTGTCTGAAGTTGAACACTTAAACACTATACTTGGTTAATCAGGGTCCACCAGAGATCTATACTTGATCCCCTCCTTTTTTCCATACACTCTTTGCTGAAAATAGTAGATCGAAAAGCTAACAATGTGTTGCATTGCATTGCAACTCGGTGTGAGCTTGTAGATCTGCTATTTTTGCAGAATGTGCCCCTATTTTTGCAGAATGTTCACCTACTAACGACCTGCCCAGATCAGGGACGCTAGGGTTCATGTGGTTGAATCAGATTATCGGCGACACACACGCAGGTGACCAGCATTTTAAAATGGTATTTCTTGGTTTCAGTGAATCCCTTGTGAGTGTGAGGGATTCAGAACACATGCAACAGAGAGAGAGAGGCTCCATAAATAGAAGCGGATGCTCCGTCTTGTGAATCTGATTAAATTTCCTGAACGTCTGCGGTTGTCGCATCACTACTCTGTGGTCCATTAACCCAATCACCTGGTTTCCCACAGTAGAGCCAGCCCATTGTATGTACTGAAGTCTATGTGTCATTGCATTTCCCCGTAAAAAGAGATTTCCTGTGACTTGTTAGTTTTTTACTGAGGGGTGTTATTCAGCTGGGTTTCGTTGTCAAACGAATAGAGAGGGTTTGAGCGAAGTATGTTAGAATTAGAAAGATCGTCAAAAGGTTCTCCACAGGCCCAGGGTTGAATTTGCTGGTGGGGGGAATCCAAGAATCTGCTTTTGATATCCCCCTCATACTTTTTTTGTCACTGGTGGGGATATGCTTTATCCCTGCTTCTGATTAGACTTCCTTTTGGGAAATGTAGACTGTTTGTAATATGTTTGATATAACAATTTTGTAAAAGAATATGCATGTTAACCACATTAATCCTGGTGTCCCTATTTTGGGCCAAATTGTGAGCTTGTAGATTGGCTATTTTTGGTATTTGTTGAACTAAGAATGATATATGTCTAAAGTGGTCAATAAAATGTTCCCCCCGGCGGGTGACCCGATAGCTAAATGGTTATGGCGTTTATACCACATGGGCTCTAATGCCTGACAGTGAGTCCCCGGTTCCTGTCTCTTTACCCTGTTACCTATCAAATAAAACATATAAATATAACTTATAAAAATATATATATACTGTATAACATAATGCCCCTTCCACTCTGTTTTATACATTTTTTTGTTCCAAATTAAACCCTGGTTCTCCATAACGGTGCTGGGTGCATCTCTCTAGTAGTGTGATGTTTCCTAACCCCCCCCCGCATTGTTTACCCACAATGACTCAGCATTCATTGTAACTTGCTCTGCATAAAAAAGTCATCCAATAGATAAAATGCACTGGGTTATTATAGGTCTAGTTGATAGTGCTAATAGGCTGCGTCATCGGATGACCATGCTATAGGAGAAAGATTAAACGACAAAACCCGTTAACACGTCATTTTTGTCATACGACACGGACGCTTCGATGAAGCATAAATTAGCCTTCAGCCCTGCTGCTAATAGGCCGTACTTCTCCCAGTGTAACTAGAATTATTTTTAACATTATTATTATTCTAGGCATTTCTGCTCAGACAGTTATGGAAATTGACTTGAAAGAGACAGGAAGGAGTGGGTGTAGAGAGAGACATGGGGGGGGGGGGGGGGTCATTAGACACATTCAAGGCCAGGTCATTGTGACCGAGTCCCCAGCAATATTTCATATTTCGGCTATTTAAAAACATTTTGACAAATCTTCTCTTATGGGGGTTCTTGGCACAAAATCTTTTCAGATGGGGGTCTGTGGCCAAATGCATATCAATTTGGGGGTCCTTGACTTGAAAATGCTTGATAACCACTGGCCTATACTGGCCTATATAGTGTCTACTGTACCTGCTATAGCCATTTAACCCCAGGGGTCTATACTTGAGTTGGTCCCCTCCTTTTTTCCATCTACACCAAATCGCTTAGCTGAAAATAGCCGATCTACAAGCTCACCTCTTACGACATGGCCAGAATAGGGGCGCTAGGGTTCATGTGGTTTACGAGGACGAGTCAAACTAAGCGGTGTTGCCTGGGAGACATTGTCGAAGGCAAATACATTCTGTGGGACCGTCGTGACCTTCTGATATGAAGTCATTGGAGGATCTTATGTTGGTTGTTGACAAATCCAAGATGTTTGTCATTGTCGGGTCAAAGGACTTCCTGAACTGGAGGAATAGTGTTATTTTAATGCACTGGGGATGCCTGAGGTCATCGTCACTGAGTGAAAGCATGTGAAGCGTTCTGAACGAGGTGGCACTCTTGAACGGAAGCCACTGCTGATTTAATATGAGAAATTGGCATTGGTTGCAAATGGTGTCAGTTGGTAAATCAAGCAGTTTCTGCGCCACGTGTCCAGTGTATGTCTGAAAAAAATATAATTGGTATAATTACAACAAATTCATATTTGCATAAATATGTATGTCATTGCTGTCGGGTGGAAACCTTGTCCGGTCCAAAACCGTTCGTTTTTTAATATTTTTTTTTAAAAACTATTCCAAATTGTGAAAATAGACGATCTACAAGCTCTCATGTTGTGAGCTTGTAGATCGGCTATTTTCACTACTTTTGTGCAACACTTTTGTATGACAAAGTAGGACATAAATTTACACCCCCAAAAATGTTCAATATTGAAATATGGAAATACAAGCTTTCTCCCAAACATCGATATGCATTGGTAAATGACAAGCTCAGAAACGGTCAACAATAGAAGACAAATATGCGCTGTCCAGCTGATATTCCTTACAGATGTGAAGAAAGATGTTAACGCTTTGATATCAATACCACCTCTATCAGATTCCCTTTCACTGCGCTCCCGGCTCCATTTATATGCCAATTTGTGGCGTGAAACACAAAGGATTGTGGGATACCCCGGCGTCCGGCCCGCCTCCCCTTCATCGTGTTTTCCGGCAATTCAAGCGATTGATTATATAATCACTGTGGTTTGGGTGAACTTTTTCTCTCAAAGTCTTGTCGTTTCAAAGTACAATAGTTTTCCAGATCACATTGTTTGCTTGCAAAACACTGGATTCATGTTCGTTTTCTAGTGGAGATTTTTCTCCCCTCCTTCTCCTGTCAGACGTTTCTTTCTCGTCTTAGTGCTGGTGGTGTCGGGTCTGTTTGTTTTGATTTTTCGCAGAGTCATCAATCTGTGAAAGTTCAACGGTGAAAGTGAGAGGGGGGCCACAGCACTGAAGTCTGTGGTCCGTTCGATAATGGTATTTTGTCTAGCGCTAGTTATGGAAGTTACCACACGTGTATGCGCGCGCGCGCGCACACGCACACACACACACACACACACATACATGTATAAAGAGTACACAGATGCACACACCCACACAAGCAAGCAGACATGCATGTGCACAAGACACACACACACACACACACACACACACACACACACACACACACACACACACACACACACACACACACACACACACACTACATGTATGTGCACATGAAGACACACATTTGAAGTATTTATTTATGTCCACATAAACAGAAGTACAAGAACGCCTTGTACAAAGGACGCACGCACGCACGCACGCACGCACGCACGCACGCACGCACGCACACACACACACAGGCTCTCAATCACAAATGCACACATAGAGACAGACGGACCATAAACTTTCTCAGGGGATGATTTAAGGACATTGTCAGTTGAGCTGAACAGTCATTCTGAGATTCTGAGATAAAGAGGGAGAACTCTGGAGGCGACTGAATCAGGAAACGGCACTGTTTACTTTGGTCACTGGCCCCTGCTACTCCATATCATAAACAATAATACTCTAAAAATGTCCCCCACCTCCTCTCCTCTCTCCATCCTATTCCAGGAGCCGCATTCTTTTCCCGAAGTCTTTACATGGTAGCTGTTGGTTCTTTATGCAGAGTATAACGGGGGTTGCACACTGCTGTAAGTCAACCAGTAAGGCAGGGGTCTTCAACAGGGGGTACAGGGCCCCTAGGGGGTCCTCAGAGTAGCCTTTGGCTGACTGGTTTAGATCACGACAAAGTGTGTGATGCACATTAATGTTTCCCTTGGGTTTTCTACAACCAATGCAAATCATATGCGTATAATATACATTTTAAGGCTACACTCCATGCATTTTGGGGCGGTAGTGGCTCAGGGGTAGAGTGGCCGGGTAGAGTGAACTGGAAACTGCAAGGTTCTCAGTTCGATCCCGGGCTGGGGGGCTCCCCCAGAGTTAGTGTCGAAGTGTCCTTGAGCAAGACGCTGAAACCCTAATTGCTCCCGATGAGCAGGTTGGTGCCTTGCATGGTTTCCTCCGCCATCGGTGTGTGAATGTGTGTGTGAATGGGTGAATGTATAATGCACAATCTATGTAAAGCACGTTGGATAAAAGCGCTATACAAATGCACCATTTACCATTTATGTCACCCTCCGATGTAGAGAGGTCATTTCAAACCCTGGTCTCCTGTGTGGGAAACATAACATTTACTGCCCTACCCACGAGAGGATCTGCCCTTCTCCAGGGCAGATACTGGCCTTCTGATCTCCAGGAACTCCCAGTAGGGAGACCACCTCCAACCACTACGGATGTATTAAAGGACAAGTCCGGACTAAAATAACATATAGGCGTTTTTTCCTACTTCCCAAATGACTGGCCATGGGGTCTATTTGCAGTATTGCCGTCCAGTTTCCCCATCAGTCCCCAGCAGCCCTCATAGCATAGAGCGGAGCCCATAAGCTTATGCTATTTGTTGTGGTCAAAATGTATTTTTTCTTCATGAATCTGTTATTAGTTGTCATTACACAGGCATCCATGCCTTGGTTCTCCCACACGAGCCGCCACAGTCTCGTAAATCATGTTTTGGTGTGAACGTTCGGCACAACTTCCAATGATAGTGACTGTACTGGCCAATCACAGCGCATCTTTTCCAGGGCCTTGGCAACACACATAACAGCATAACATCTGGCCAGTCATTTAGGATCAATATAGATAACGCCTCCGCACTTGTCCTTTTAAGTTATATGGTATTAAGTACCATACAGATTGGGTCTAAATTAATAATGTTTTATTCATTAACCACTTTCAACCTGGCGTCGCAATTTTGGGCATGTCATTATAGGTGAAATTCTTTAAAACATACAGACGGGTCTGAATAAGAGCCGGTGCACATCCAATGATGGTATAAAAAGGAACCAATACATTTTAAAGCTTTGAAGCATGCACCCAGTGTGCAGACGTTATTATTTTTAGCTAACAATGAGTAAATAAACATGCTGTCATGTCTTGTTGACTTGCTTTGACAGGACACAGAGCCATCAAACGTGATGGGACCACACATAGAAACTTGATGGACACGTTGGCCGCCGCGGGCATCAGGCCTTGTGCGTCTTTGGTTGCAAAGGAAACCCTTCAAAACCACTTCTCCCTCCCTGGCTCCCCGATTCAGTTCGGTTATGTTTTTGTTGCTGTTTTTGTGCACTCTACTCCGCAGAAAGAATTCCGGAGTTATTCCCATCCGAGCCGGGCGGTATTCCGGGGCTGATATTCCACTGTTATTCTGAGGGCTATTCTTAGCTGCATAATGGGCCATTCAGACACTGCAGGCATGTCCCAGGAAACCGTGTGGAAGTGTAGAATATACCTGGCTGGAATTTCTGTCTCTCCTTTCTTCCCACTCCAGTCTGTCAAATTAAAAATGATTTATTGACATGAAAGGTTAACGTTTTTTTGTCAGCGCAGTGCAGTGTGCAATGTACATTAAGTAATTAAAACAAACCTGTAGTAACAATAATACAATCTAACAATTATGCAGTGGTGGAAGTAGTACTCATATATTTTACTTAAGAGTAGCAATACCACAATATAAAAGTAGCAATATAAAAATAAAAGGCCTGTGTTCAGAATGTCACTTATACTACAAAAGTATTGGCATCAAAATGTACTTAAAGTACCAAAAGTAAAAGTACTAAAAAGTTTGAAAATAGCAGATCTACAAGCTCACAAGTTGTGAGCTTGTAGATTGGCTATTTTCAAATAGACTATGTATAAAGTAGGGCTGAAGTGGTTAATGTATGTTTTATAATAGAATAATTTATATCTGTAAAGTCACTAGTAACTAAAGTTTGCAAATAAATGTAGTGGAGTAAAAGTTGGAAATACTCAAGTAAAGTACAAATACCTCAAAATTGTACTTAAGTACAGTACTTGAGTAAATGTACTTAGTTACTTTCCACCACTGCAATTATGGTATAGAAGATTTCTCTCTCACTAGTTTTCACTTTCACAGCACGCACGCACGCCATTATAGGCTTCCAGCAGAGCCTGTTTGAAACGGACATGTGAATCTGGGAATCTGATGGTAGACTGGAATAATCCTTTAGAACAGAGTCCAACGCTTTGGGTCTATGGTACTTACTGTACCGTACTGTACGTGTAACATGTGTTTTTACGGCTGGCCGCAGGGGCTTCCCAGTTATTATATATGAGACGTGATCACATTTCAAAGCACTTCCAAGTGTTTCGCTTTAAGTAAGGATGTGCTTTTACAGATTTTGGAGTCTTTGATAAAAAAAACAATCAAAGTGAAAGTACTGTTGAGCCAACAGTAGTTTATATGCCTTGCTCAAGGGCACCCCTGGCTGTAGTTATTGCAGAGAAGAGTTTCTCATAAATCTTAGCCCTTGTACAATAGAAACCTAGCAGTCTAGGGATTCGGATTTGCAAGTTTTTAGTCACACTCTTCGTTACTCCCATCCTATTGCACAGATACTCACCTGTATCTGATGCATCTCTTTCAACCCCTCTCTCTCTCTCTCTCTCTCTCTCTCTCTGCCACGCCGTATAGAACAGGGTTTTATCAACAATCACGGCTCAAGAAGCAATTTGCATGACGTCACGAAAAAGAAACAGCAAATGCATCCACTGGCCAGTGTAAATTGATGTAGCAGAGAACGGCTTCATTGTGAATTGAACTCCGCATTGTGATTTGTGCCGTTTCTTTCGTTCACAGACTGCACACCTAAAGATTGTTTCTCCTTTGCGTCATTCCACTGATCATAGCTGGGCACTCGGTGCCGTGCTATGATCAGTGGAATGACTGATCATAGCTTAGCAGCGGGTTTGATTCCCGAGCCTGAGGGAATCCTTGCTTTGCGTGTCACTCCTCGACTCTCTCCCTGTTTCTGGGCTCTCTTCACTCACTGTGAACTGTCAATAAAGGCCAAAAAAAGCCCACCACCCCCCATTAAAAAAAGCCTAATTTATGCTCCATCGGTCATACTTCATGCTCACAACGCGTCGATATAATAATTGGGCCTTACTTATACATCCATTATACATTCACTCACCTCTCTCTCTCTCTCTCTCTGTCCACAGGCGCAGCGTTCCTTTCATCAGACCTCATTCCTGGCACCTGGCGAAGCTAGCGGAGCCTCCTCTTCCTCTCCCGCCCCCTCCTCCTGCTCCTCCTCCGCCCTGCCTCCCCCCGTCTGCCTCCCCTCCCCTCCCCCCTCCTCCTCCTCCCCCTCCTCCTCCCCCCTCTGCCATGCACCTCCACCCCGGGCCCTACACGCTACCCTGGCACACCACCGACAACAGGTAACAGAGAGAGAGAGAGAGACACACACACACACACACACACACACACAGACACAGTCAGACAGGACAACTTTTTTTTAGCATGCCCACGCTTACAGTACATACCAAAACTATTTGATAAACGGTGCTTTTCAAGGTCTATGGGATCTATGAAAGTGCGTGTGTGTGTGTGTGTGTGTGTGTGTGTGTGTGTGTGTGTGTGTGTGTGTGTGTGTGTGTGTGTGTGTGTGTGTGTGTGTGTGTGTGTGTGTGTGTGTGTGTGTGTGTGTGTGTGTGTGTGTGTGTGTGTGTGTGTGTGTGTGTGTGTGTGTGAGACCAGGGTTTGATTTATGAAAGGAAAAAATGTCTTACCCACTTAAGTCCCATATACTTCTTTGCCTGGCAATTAGAAAATAGCCGATCTACAAGCTCTCAAAGCTTACCTTTTTTTTTTTTTTTTTGAACTGTTGATTGGAAAATTTGACACAAATAAGGCCCCCAGGGTTAATTTCGTTAGCATTCAAAATTGTGATATTATCAAACACGTCAGACAGTCTACCTGTCTGATGACATCCCCCCCCCCCCCCCCCCCCCCCACCCTCACCCCACAATAGACCACAATGGAAACAAGCTTTAGCTTTTTTTGTGTATAATCCACGTTGGCGTTATCCTAAATACCGATAATGACATTGTTGTGATTATTTTTTAAACTGGCTATAAAGTATTCTTTTCCCCTCAGAAAATCCAACCCTGTGTGTGACCATCATCCTGTGTGTGGGTGGGGGGGTGCGTCAGAGCTTTTAATAACAGCACAGCCACCCTATGACAGCAACACATACATTAGTCCCTCTGCTCTCAGTCACCAGGAGGGGAATTCAGCCCTCATGACAGCACCACAATGACCAGGAAACCAGTGACATCACCGCCTTCCAAAGCCAACACGGTCCCCACGCAGGAAGCCCATTGGTCTATTCTCGGGCCTTCCATTCAAACATTCCTGTGCGATAGCCAATCAGACGTCCCCCGGTGAACATGTTCTCTGTCTGTCTGCCGGTCTCTAGGGGGACCGAGGTGGAAGCTTATAGGGTTAGGTAGAATGGCAGACGCGCTTTTGAACTTCTACAATGAAAGGGGCTGGGCATCAATAACGGTAGACGGCTATTTTGAAAGAGAAGTGAAATATCAAGAGATCCCGGGCCTTATTTCCCCCAAATATATTCACTATTCAATATATTCACAAAAAAAGTAAATATAAATCATGATGACATAAAGATGTAGCACTACAACTCAGTGGGGTGAGTTTCTATTTCAATCTAGCGTATTTCTGCAATTTTGTGTACTGTTCAAAAGTAATTACAGTATATCAATAAATCATTTTTTTTAAACAACTGTCTCACCTTAACAGCCGTTCAGCCAGGCATTAGCCTTTGTTTTATATTTATTTTGACAGATTTCCACCAAAGAAGGGTTGCCAGGGTTGAAGGAGTAGTTCCCCCCAAAAAGTTCTTATTTTCTATCAATTACACACCCCATGAAGCCTTGATGTTTTTTGTCGCATTCCTAAGCCAATAATTTGATGACCGGTCATCAAATGATTGGCTTAGGAATGCGACAAAAAACTAAAACAATCTCCATGGGGTGTGTAATTAATAGAAAATAAGTAATTCTTTGGGGTGAACTACTCCTTTAATGTGATTAACATACAGAGATAGACATACATACAGTAGACAGTCTACATTTCCCAGTCTGACCAGAATCAGGGATAAAAAACATCCCGACCAGCAATACAAATGAATGACCAGAGCGGGGGTGGGGATATCAAATGCAGAGGCATCCCCCCCCAGCAAATCCAGCCCTGAGTAGAACAGCCACTCCCAGGTGTGAAGAAGGCTTTGTGTTTACACAAGGTAATGGACCATTGATTATTCACTTCCATCTCTGGTATCTGTCAAGAGCCCGGATAGCTCAGTCGGTAGAGCATCAGACTTTTAATCTGAGGGTCCAGGGTTCAAGTCCCTGTTCGGGCGCTATTTTTTTTCCCCAGTTGTCCACATGGGGATTCGATAGAGTTGTATGCTGTCTTATCTAAAATACATATAAATAGCGATGTGTTCTGAGTCAATGGTCTGGTTAAATACAGACACTGTGTACACAGTAGAAAATATCAAATATTTTGCTCTCTATGTGTGTGGACTCTTTACTTGTGTTATTTTGGGAGACAACTAGTTTGAAAGAGATACGTTTTTTTAATTTTCTTAATATCAACGAATCAACACAAAAAACGTCTTACCCGACTTTATACGGTTTGCAGAAATAGTGAAAATAGCTTATCTACGAGCTCACAATGCCTCACATTGTGACGTGTTGTAATCCTGTAAGTTTGAAAATATATTATATTTGATTAAATCGATCAATTCGATTTAACTATTGCTACTGTACGTACTGTATCAAAATAGAGCAGTTTCATAATCAAACCAAAAAGTACTGTAGTCCTTTTAGAGGAGAAAGGAGAAGTAACGTTTGTCTGTTGACTCAGTTTAAATATAGCCTCCTTTTTTATCAGCTCGGCTTTACGTCAGTCCTTTACGGTTCTGCTTTTGATAGCAATCAGTGATATAATGTCCCACTATTAGACTTAATAGTCCCAACTGACTTAGATAGGACTCGACTGTGTGTGTGTGTGTGTGTGTGGGTCTCAGTTTCCCACAGCGAGCGATGCCTGACCTCATCTGTTGGTTCATATTGTGTACACACACACACACGCCTGCCCGTATGCACGCACACACACACACACACACACACACACACACACACACACACACACACACACACACACACACACACACACACACACACACACACACACACACACACACACACACACACACACACAATGCAGCATGTGATGAGAAGGCAGCTCCCAGCATACTTGTGGACAATGGCATGTGGCTCTTAGAATATGTGGACAAAGAGAGGAAGACAGTCAATAAACTCTGCATGAAAGACGCGGACATTTTGTACAGTAAGCATGTCCGTGCGCGTGTGTGTGTGCGTGCGTGTGTGAGTGTGAGAGAGAGAGACAGTGACGTCTTTATGTGTGTATAACGCACTGAGCATTAACCACTTAAATCGACAAGCTCACAACGCGTCAAACAGCTATTTCCAGCAAAAGCTTTCCCCACAATAACAGAAAACAGAAAATACACTAGCATAGAGCCCTGAGGGACTCCGGTCCAACCATATGGGGTTTAAGTGGTTAACCTGCTTAGCATGTTTATATCAATCAGAGCACATGTCTAATTATCCGTCACTTCAATTAGAGTGTGTGTGTGTGTGTGTGTGTGTGTGTGTGTGTGTGTGTGTGTGTGTGTGTGTGTGTGTGTGTGTGTGTGTCTGTGTGTGAATAAGACATCACATTTTGTACAATTTATTCACTTTGGGTACGTATATTGTGTGAATATTGTCGCTGTCGGGCAGAAACCTCACATCTCCATATTTCAACTTTTTAAGTTTTTTCGTAAATTAATGCCCTATTTCATCAAGCAAGAGTGTCGCACAAAAGAAGTGATTTCACGATTTAAAATAGTGAAAATAGCCGATCTAAATAGATCGGCTATTTTGACAATTTTAAATATTTTTTTCAAATAATAATAAAAAAAGGAACAGTTTAGGACAGACAAGGTTTTTGCCCGACAGTGACGATATCTTGGCTCAGCGCAAGTGTGGGATCTTACGTGCACGTGCCATTTCTCTGTGTCAGTCTGTACACTCACATGTTCCACATTGTCCAGTGATTGGGCGGCAGTGACAGTCATTTCCTGTCTGGCTCCCGCCTCATTTCCTCCCTTTCTGTTCTTTAACCAGGTCAAATCTATAGTGAGTGAGGCCCTCCCTTTGATTTATCCCATTGGTGGACAGTAATGGAAGTACATTTACTCGAGTACTGTACTTAATAGGCCCTGTAAAGCGGTGGTTCTCAAAACGTTTTCATGTCAAGGACCCACAAATTGATTTGTATTTGGTCGCGGACCCCCAATCTGAAAACATTTGTGTCTGAATTCCTTACCTCAAAATGTATTTGAAGTCAATTGAAATCTCAGACGAATGAAAATTTGTCTCACCATCATTTTATATGGCTTTTATTATGCGCCGGCCATTTTGGATTTATGCCAATTAAACATATTTCCGCAACTAGAATTTCTTAGGACTTTTAGTATGTTGTTCTGGTGACGTAATAGAAATGGTCTGTGAAGAAAAAAAATCTGTAACAATAACTTTGATTTTGAGGTCCAAAATGAGCTAGTTTGCCTGGACTATACCCCCCAGCCCCTATAAAAGAATTTGCTCATTGCTGACAGCCGGTCAGCAGGTGGTTTCATGAATGTATGTATATAGACATTAGACAATATTTTAGGCCAATAAAAAAAAATATATACCAAATGTCATACTTCAGCCAAGAAAGGCCCTTTGGCTGACTATTCTTATAGTAGTCGTATAAGAGTTCCTTATTATCTGTGCTTTATGAATAGAGACTAGAAGAGATGCTAGAGTGATAAATTATCACATTTAAACCTGTTGCAACATACATTTATGTCTTTTCTTTATACCTTTCAATCCGTGAAAGCATCTGTGTCATTTCATGTTTCCATCTGCTACAGAGGCTGAGAAATAATTTCATGGTGAACATAGACAACTCTGTAAAGTTTTTCAGAAAACTGTTAGGCTTTAAATGTCGTTTTTAGAATTGGCCTCAGGTCTAAATGGGTTTAAAATGTCACAAGTTCATGGCCCGAGCTGAAATGCGATCTGCAAAGCCCCCCTAAAAAGTTTTGGTTTCATAAACCGCCCTGCAGACGTAAAAAAAAAAAAAAAAAAAAGTTTTGTAAATATTTGTGTTAGTAAAAGTTTCGTTTTATGTTACCGTGGCACTGAATATTATTAGGGGAGGAAAAGTTAACACAGATTTTCCACATACATCCAGCCAAGAGCACCACAGTGAAATGAAAGAAATGTCAGCAGATTCCGTTGGGCTCGTGCGAGCTGGACGTGAACCCGTGACATCACAGGAACACTGTGTGCGCCATAGAGCCATAGAGCCAGGACACCCAAAGCCAAGTTCAATCACTACTCTGCCTGTTGCTATTCATTTTCCTGAATTTCCTCCCAGTGATTTGTTTGAGCTCACTATATTATTATAACGTCACTGTCGGGTAGAAAACTTGTATCTCTCCATATTTAATGAATCATGCAAAAGTAGCGAAAATAGCTGATCTGTTGTGCGCTTGTAGATGAGTTATTTTTGCTATTTGTGAAAATGAAACTTTTTGAAAGTTTTCGTCTATAATGACATGCCCAAAATAGAGACACTAGATTGAAAGTAGTAATAGTGGTTAAGTCTGTCTGTGGGGTTTATAAATATTTAACCAATGAAAATTATTAACAAGAGCTTGTGACTAAATAGCTATGTTGGATCCATTGGAACATCCGTTGGTCATTTTTTTCATTTCCTGAAAAGTAACAGTTTGGGACATACAAGGTTTCCACCTGACAGTGACGATAAATAAACAATTAAAAGATAAAACAAACAATAAAAAATATACAAATGACTAATTACCGCAGGCGAGATAAAAATCGGACAGTCATAAAACAGAGACTCAGCCTCAGATATATCAAAAGAACAGAAACCATAACAGGGGGATAAGATGACGAGTAAAGACACAAACCCATTATCGCTAATGGACTTTTCCAGAAGGTTTGGATTCGGCCAGTGATTTAAAAGGTAGCTCTCCCGGATTCCAAGAAAGATCGCATGTTCTCTGTGAAATTGAAAGGAGAGAAAGAAAGATGAATGAGTAGGACAGGAGGACAGGAAGAAAGCATGGATGAGAGGAGTCAGGGCCCCGTCTTTGGAGATTTGACTCCAGGCTGTGAGGAAATCCTCCTCTATCTTAAAGGAGCTTCCATGAAAGGTCTTTTAAAACCACATGGTTTTTCTTCTGCTGATCTCTGCTCCTGGACTGATAGAAACCAGACCCAGGCCAGCTACAGATGTAGGAGTTGAACCGTGTCTAAAAAAGACAGTACAATTAGGGGGATAGAAGAGAAAGCTATATGAAGTTTTCTCGTTCATTTATCACTCGGATGTCTCTCCAGAATGTACGTAAATGTTTTGTGCCGTAGGTAAACCGTTTTGTCGGCACACTGACTTGTGTGCCGTCGTTTTAAGACGGCTTTTCTTATCGACAAATTCAGAGAAAACGGATCCCGCACCTTGGAAAAGGGGGGAAAGTCCTTCCATGTGGTCTATCTTTCAGTACTCAGTAGTAAAAGTATTTGAAATACAAGAGTATCTTATTGTCTGTAATGGTGCTATCGTATCGCTGAGGCTTCAAAAAGTACCATAATCTTCGTCGTATTTGTTTTTCTGTCTGTGAAGAGAATGTGGCATGTTTGTCAAATAATAGCCATTTTGTATTTGAATGAAATGAGAACATGGCATATTTTTTTCAAATGATAACCATTTTGTGTTTGAATAAAGTAACTTTCAAGGACTAAACCCTCATTTTAATTTTCTGCAAACTAAAACATTAATTTGGATTGTGTTGAGATCGTTAACTGACTTTCTCTCTCTCTCTCTCTCTCTCCCCACTTCCATCCCATCCATCCATACCTTGCACTCCCTTCCCACTCATCCTTCCTCCCTTCTCCCCCCCTCCCTTCTCTTCCTCTCTCTCCCTCCCCTCCCTCCCTCCAGTGATCTGTCCATGCAGTGGGGCCAGCTGTCCAGACCTTTCTCCTCCACCGACCGCAGCAGTTCCCTGGGTTCGATGGAGAGCCTGGACACCCCCGCCCCCAACACGCGGCCGTACTCCGACTCCCACAATTCACCTGTCGACCCCGCCCTCTTCAACAACAAGCGCGACTCCGCCTACAGCTCCTTCTCGGCCAGCTCCAACACGTCCGACTACGCCACCGTGCCGCTGAGGCCCGACGAGGCCTGCTCGATGGACAACCTCCTCCAGGGCCTGGGGGGGCCCGCCTGCAGGGGCTACCCCAGCAGGGACACGCCGACTCTGGGGAGCGGCGCCCAGGACGAGGCCCAGCTGGTGGGGCTCAAGTCCAGGTCTCTGACGAGGCCCAAAGCAACGAGTCTGGCTGAGATGAAAGAGAGACCGTCTTCGTGCTCCTACGAGGAGGACCGAAGGGGAGGAGATTTTGACAGTCGGAGGGATGACGAAAGGGTGGTCGAGACGAAGACCGCCCCCCCGCAACCTCCGACGAGGACGGACAGTTTCAGGGCCACGCGGAGTCGTCCCGAGGTCGCGGAGGAACGTTGCGTAGCGGCTCCGGCCGGCGTTCCCGCCCTCACCTGTTACCGCAGCAACAAGGACGACGAGCCCTCGCGCAATCTAGAACAGGGACTTCGTAACGGCTTCCCCGCCGAGCGAGAAGCGGTGGGCGACAGAAATGGGAATTACACTCTGTGTCACTCTTTAGAAACTCTCTATAGCCGCCGAACCCAGCGCAAAGGACTGAAAAATATTCAAATAAACTATAATAACGTGGACAGCGCTGATAAAGACACTGACGGTGCCACCTCGCCAGACCACAAACACCTCGCCATCCCGGTGAGGTCCTCCCCCGACGCCATCACGTCTCCCAGCCTCTCCCTGCCTCCAGATCCCGCCATGGAGGACCAGGCAGAACCTCTGCTCAACCACCCTGACGCCAACCACAGTGCCCCCGAGAAGCTTCTGGCCACGCAGATTCAGCTGCTGCAGTTCAACGGGGACGACGACGAGGAGCCCTCGAAACCGTCGGAGCCGTCTCCGTCCCCTTCCTGCTGCAGCCAGTGGTCAAACTCCCCACACCAGCACCGACAGGAAGAGCTCGGTGGCGACCTTGACGTTCGCGAAGTCACCGGCGATCACCTCCAGTCCACACAGAATAAATGGGGAGGAAGCCGCTGCTCGACCCCAGGATCGGTGTTCTTGGACGGGGACGGGGAAGGTGGAGACGGGGGTGGAGGCGGCAGGATGGAAGGCACAGACGGAGTCGCGAGTGGGTCCCTCTCCCCTGTTCAGCATTCCCATCCCTGGGGCCGCTCTGTGAGCGTACCAGGGGACCGCGTTGGAGCCTCAGTTGGCACTGACCGGGTGCTGGAGAGCGATTTTAGGCCGCTCGTCGCGGCCGCCAGTGTGGACTCCTTACTGGAGGAACAGAGAGGAGCGGAGCGAGGAGGAAGGAAAGAGGAGGACGAAGGAGAGTCACCGACGAAGAAACCGTCCAGGAGCCATCGGCGGAACCGGCGGAACCGCAGCGAGCGGTTTGCGACCAACCTCCGCAACGAGATCCAGAGGAAGAAGGCCCAGCTTCAGAAGGGCCGTAGCCCAGGAGGGCTGCTCTGCGGCGGGGAAACGGTCCAGGAAGAGGAAGATCCAGACCTCCACGAGGAAGAGGTGGAGCTAGAAAAGAAGCCTCTCCATGAAAGAAGCAACAGAATTGCCTTCATTCAGCCTGTCAATTCCCTAGAGGTCTCGAATCTTGAAAGTTTTGCGCAAGTTCAACAACGAACTGCGACCTCAGCCGAGAAATCTCACGCTCCGGTTGAGAATATCCATGAAGGTTCCCAAACCCAGTCCAAAACCCACTCTCAGACCCAGAACCTTGACTCATCCAGGCCTGTCCAGGTATTGGACGCAGCCGTACCTAGTTTCGGTCTGGGTATCCGGGTCATAGAGGAACCAGCCCCAGCCGGCAAGGCCCGCCGTTGGCGCTGGACCCCCGAACACAAACTTCAACCAGATCACGAACCGACGGACCGACGATCAGGGGGGGCCAGGCGCAAGAGGGCAGTCGGGGTCGCTGGGTCGCGACACGGGGTGTGCGCCTTCACCGCCTCGACCGTTTCCTCCACCCGCTCGTCCTCCACCTCTCGGATGGAGGAGACGGAGATCCTCCCGTTTGCGGAAAGGATGAAGTTCTTTGAGGAGTCGAGCAGGGGCATGTCTGCGTCCGTGTCGAATCTCGCTGGACTGACGAGTCGCAGGCAGAGGAAACACCCGCAACCTGCTCTCCCGGGGGAGGCCCAGGGAGACGAGTTTGTCCAGAGCCATGCCCAGAGGAGGTACTCCTACCAGGGGGGACTTCATCAGGAAACGGCCCTGCTCCCCGACACCGCGGAGGCCCGTAGGCAGTCAATCAGCACCAACAGGGAGAGGGAGAGAGAACGAGAGAGGGAGAGGGAAGAGAGGGCAAGGGAAAGGGAACGGGAGCGAGATGAGAGGGCGAGAGAGAGGGAGAGAAAAAGGGAGAGAGAGAGGGAGGAGAGGGAAAGAGAGAAGGAGTTGGAGATGGAGAGAGCCAGGCTCAGGGAGAGGGAGAGGGAGGAAAGGGCGAGAGAGTGGGAGAGGGAAAGAGAGCGAGAGCTTCGGCTGGAGAGAGAGAGGGAGGCGGAGAGGGCCCGAGAGAAGGAACGTCTCGAAGAAGAAAGAGAGAAAAGAGAGAAGGAGCTGGAGAGAGAAAGGCAGAGGGAGAGAGAGGACTTCTACAGAGCGAAGGCCCAGGCCTTCCAACCCGACGACGACCACTCGCACAACGCCCTGCTCCAGTCCCACGCCCAAGCCCACAATCAGGCTCCTCGGTCTGCATTCTATCCGGTCAACTCCCCCTCCCTTCCCCGTGAGAACCAGCCGTCTCCCCTCCAGGGATACACTGCAGGGAGCTACACGCCTGCTGAGGTAAGACACAGCAGCAGAACACACACACACACACACACACACACACACACACACACACACACACACACACACACACACACACACACACACACACTTATGAGAATAGAATACACATGCAGGGACATTTCCACTGGGTACACCCTAGAGACCGATTGATGCCAGACAAGCAAACAAATAAATAAAAATACAGATTAAATATTAATCAAATTAAAGTACAATATATGAAAAGAACATACAGTGAACAAGCAAACAAGTAAATATTAAATACGTTTTATTTTATTTAACCAACTAAGCCCTACTCACTATTCACACACTTTGTGAGTTGTGAGCTTGTACATTGGCTGCTTTTGAAAGAAATTATAAATGTAAAAAATCACATAAAAAGACACATAGGCCCTATAGTTGCAGTTACTTGTGTCAAAAGTCAAATCATCATCCGTTTTTTACGTCTGGAGACTCCTGTCCAGGACAGGCCTCAGACACGCCTCCTCAGGAGACTTGGCTCAGATCTGAACCCATTTGATTTGCCGTTAGGAACCTGTAGGGACCGCATGACGTCGACCCCAGGCAGGGTTCGAACCCATGACGGTCTGCACGAAAGGCGTATGCTCTATACACTAGGGAAGTACAAAAAGCATAGCGTGTGTTATATTATATTACAACTCCATACAAACACATTTAACGCGAGTGTGTGTGTGTGTGTGTGTGTGTGTGTGTGTGTGTGTGTGTGTATAAAGCATAGCGCCATACAAATATAACACATTTCACATGTCAAAAAAAGTCAAATAATGACCAATATATTGGCTCGGCTCTAGTGCACGCACGGCCATACAACGTGCACGGCCAAATGTGTGCGTGTGCGGCCACACACAAATGGCATTTGGTTGTCATTATCGATTTCATAACACACTCACCAGTACACCTTTCTTATAATACAACAACTGTACACTCCATTTCTGTTATTCATAAACCAGGGGGGATTTCCGGGTTAGTTCTCAATAAGGGTCTGGTGTCTATAATCCAAAGAAAATGATTCCAAGGCACTGACTCTTCAGAAGGTTAGAAAAGCTTTCAATAAAACAGGCCAGCAGCTGTGTGCCCTGAACAAGGCCACTTAAGGCCGAAACATGTAGGCATGTTTTTCGCTTCTTTGATGATGAACTAGACTGTTTTATTAACCCGCTACAATCCGGGAACGCATCTGTGTCATCTTAGAATAACAATGACACAAATGTGTTCTAATTCCTAGCAGTTTTTTGAAAAACTCGTATGTTGCTATACATACATGCTGTATGTTGTTCTCAAACATTTTCATGTCAAGGACCACCCAAAATGATATATATTTGGCCACGGACCCCCATCTCAAAATATTTTGTTCCAGGGACCCCCCCTAGAAGCAAAGATTTGAGTTACAAATGTTTGCTTAAAAAAAAAAAAAAAATCAAAGATTTGCACACATTTTCACGATTAAAAAAAATAATATTAGCAGATCTACAAGCTTGTAGCACGGGACTCTGTGCTGTGCTATAAGCCTGTGTATCTGCTATTTTTTAATAGCTAATGTATAAAATGACACAGGTGTGTTCCCGGATTGAATGGATTAAAGCATTTTTTAAACCATTTGAACCCTAACATCCCTATTCTGGGGCTAACACTCAGCGAAAATAGCAGATGTGAACTTGTAGATCGTCTATTTTCGGCAAAGATATTTTGCATAGGGCGAAAACAGGAGGGGGCATTGCATAAAGCCCTTCACAATCTGGTCAACTAAGTAAGTATAGAGTTTATTAACCTTCTGTGCCTTGGAATCATTTTCTTTTGATTATATATATGCTTTCCCACTTTTTGAAGCAAAAAGCACCTTCCAACTCCTCCATCTTCACCAGCCACAGAACACCATAGTCCTCCTCTTTTTTTTTTTTTAATGGAGGGTCTGGTGTCGTTTAAGCTCCGCTATATAGCCAGCTATGGTTTTGAACGTGGGTCCCAAAGGTGTGGTTTGTGTGAACTGTCGAGGTCCAACCTTCAATAAACATGCACACTTCCAAGACCCTCTCAAAGGAAGATGAGTCATCTCAATGTTTCTACCCTGATGTGAGAAGAAAAAGGTTAAAAAAGAGTCTGTTGAATGTTGTTAAAATGTTCCATTCCAATTATGTCTCAAACCATAGAGGACCAGTGTACTGTGAGTGGAGCCCTTTAACCGAATGAAAAGAACATGAACGTCTCAGCACCGAAACCTTGCAACTGTCACTCAAAATGTACTATAAAACGTGTTGTTTACCGACATTAGCGGTTTGGGAAAAGGTTCAGAAATCTCAGCTTGATACTGCATCACAACGGCAGCTCTAATGTTCAGCGGTACCAAACAGGCCTCGAGTGAACGCTTTCGGAGGCTCAAGCTAAGTGGCCACTTGTTCCAAAGAAACGAGCGGTCAAAACGGTTGGTTAAGACTCTGAACCTCCAATCTGTGCATGCGGTCAAATTCTAAGAACGTCTTGCGCCCGGAACCCGTGGAACATTCTTTCCTGGCCGAGAACTCAGGCTGGCGTTGAACTTGAGGTGGACTCGGGCAAGCAAACACTGGACATTTTATGTCCGCGGTAATAACAGGGTCACGTTACTTCTCGGCCGCAAGATCAACTCGAGCCTCTTGGCGGGGGATGGGGGGTCTTTTGATACAGTCAGCGACAACCCCCTGCCCTCACCGTTATGAACTTTTGGAGCTCCCCCCCCCCCCCCCCTGAACGTTTAATCCATTATAAACCCTATCATTTGACGTCGAGCTAAACCGAGCTGACATTTGTTATCGGCAAAATGGCTCTTCAAGTTAAACAGATACTTGGCTGAAATTGTCGTGCTCTTCTGTTTGGTTTTGTGTAGGCTGACCACGCAGGGTCCTGTGGTGATTGTGTGTGTGTGTGTGTGTGTGTGTGTTGTGTTGTGTTAGGGGAAGTTTGAACCTCTGTTTCCGCTCAGTCGGAATCCATTTTCAAATGAAAGTTATTTGATTCTATGCCTGTGCGATAACCCCTGTGATGAGATCTGGTTTTATACGAGCCACTGAAGGCGTCCAATGGTTTTACTATTAACAGATGTCGAAGGAGGTCCACAGAGGCATAAAGGCATTGATTCAGACGCGCACACACACACACACACACACACACACACACACACACACACACACACACACACACACACACACACACACACACACACACACACACACACACACACACACGCACACACATGCACACACACACACTCACACGCACACAATCACATAGCCTATACAAAGATATTGATTCCAATCATAAACATTTTGTCGCTGTTGGGCGGAAAACCGTTACTTCTTAGAGAATGAAAAATAGATAAAAAATGTTCTGTGTTCCAATCAATCCAATGTAGGTATTATTTTAGTTGCAAGCTCTTGTTAATACTTTTCATTGCTTAACTATTTATAAAAACCCTCAGACTTTCAGCCTGATAACCCTATTTTGGGCATGTCATAGGTGAATATTTTCATCCATTTTCAAATAATCTACAAGCTCATATTGCTAAGCTTGTTTTAACTACTTTTGTATTTGCATCGCATTTATACATTGCATTTCGTATAAAATAGGGCATTAGTGTATGAAAAAAACATACAGGATGGAATGCGGAGAAACAGGATTTGACAGCGATATACAGTATACATACATATATATATTCAAAGTCAAAGGCATACACACAAATAGATGTACATTTAGTTGCACAGGCAACTAATAATTGTCAGTGCATTGGTATGTCTTGACGTGTTCTTGTGTTTACGCGTGCACGCGTGTCTTGGACGTAGGAAGGAAACCGAATATAAAGATATGGAAATGATTTATAAAAGACTGTTATTATTATTCATGGACTGTCACTCAGCCTGTTCCCAACTGAACATCCCAGCTGTGTTTTTGAGAAATGGTAGGAAATAGTTCAGAGGGAATTGTTATTGGCAAAATGTAGCCCAAGGGCTAGCTTCAGCTACAGTGGAAACGCAGGGTCAGTACGGTTCCTTTGATTGTCTGGGAGGACATTTACATCACAAAGGGAAGTACAGAAAGCATAGCGTGTGTTATATTATATACAACTCCATACGAAACACATTTCACGTGTGTGTGTGTATACAGTATATTTATAAAAAGTTTAGCGTGCGTTATATACAGCACCATACTGAACATAACACATTTCACGTGTGTGTCTGTATGTGTGCATGTGTGTGCCTGTGTACATGTTTATGGAAGTGTATTTGCTTGCATGTGTATCTCGTGCTTTGGCCGTGTGTGTGTGTATGCATGCGTGTGTCTTTGCTAACTGTGAAAGTTAATAACACTAAAGCATGCTGTGCTTTAATGGTCTCTGTTTTTCCAGTTGGGATATTTTACCTTTTCCTGACATAGTTACTTTATAGTTATACAACAATTAATTGGGAGTTATTTTGGGAGCCAAGCCTAAAGGTCATTGCTCAAATACAATTAAATAGAAATTATTTTCTTAATCAGGACATAGAATAAAAGGAATATTCCATGTTTTTTCCAACATGTTACTATCAGTTAACAGTTACGTTAACCTGCAGATGGAGTCCATCAACGCTCTCTGTATCGCCCAAGCAGCAAATCGATTGCAGCGACACCCCAAACTTCAACCATTTTCCCCTCTGCCACTGGGGGTAGTGGCCTTGAGAGCCTTTGCAATGAATTAGTACCGTGGGATTAGACCCCTAAGTGGCATGTTGAGAATGGAGGCTAAAAGTTGAGTTTTCTACGCCGGTATTGCATGTACTGTAGTCAAATGGTTTTTGAATCAATCGACACAGTTGATGTCACAGTCATCCACACATTTGACTGGGAACCACTATTTTAATATAATTGTTGCAGTCGGGCAGAAACATTGTATCTCCATATTTCAACTAAATTAATGCTTGTGATCTTAAAATGTTTTTTTTTATAAATAAAAAAGCAATGGTTTTGGACATACAAGGTTTCCACCAGACAGCAGCACATATATTAAGTTATCATCCTTAATGATGTTGGGCTAGAATTTGATAAAGCAGTAATAACATGCAGAACCATGTGTTTTCAAAACAGAGTCAGTAGGTGCTCTGCAGATGCTACTGTACATGTGCTGTCCAGGCACGTCTGCAGTGGTGGAAAAGTACTCACATTGTTTTACTTAAGTAAAAGTATCAATCTTGCAATGTAGAAATACTCCGTAAGTAAAAGTCCGGAATTCAAAATTGACTTGAGTAAAAGTACAAAAGTATTGGTATCAAAATGTACTTAAAGTAACAAAGTGGAAAGTACTCGTTATGCAGAATGTCCCATTTCACAACTTTTCAAATGTATAAAAATCCTTTGAAAATAGCAGATCTACAAGCTCAGAATGCGTCGCATCGCGACGCATTCTGAGCTTATAGATCGGCTATTTTCAAATGGCCAAAATGTATATAGGGCTGAAGTGGTTAATGTATGTATGTTTTGTAATAATAATCAAAATCTACAAAGTAACTAGTAACTCAAAGTTTTCAAATAATTGTAGTGGAGTAAAAGTACAATATTTGTCTCTGAGATATAGTCGTAAGTAAAAGTACTGAAAATTTGGAAATACTCAAGTAAAGTAAAAAAATACCTCAACATTTTACTCAAGTGCAGTACTTGAGTAAACATACTTAGTTACTTTCCACCACTGCACTGTCTATACATATTTTCTAACACATGACTGTGTGAATGCCAAAGTGACTGAAGAGGCTGCACATTTTCTCATGTAGTTATATTTATTACACGTATAGATATAGATACACATGGCATGCACATCTGGGCTCTTGCAGGTTGTAGTTTAAATGAGTAATGTTGCATCTACTCTCTGATTTGCACATTTTTGGTTAGTTTAGTTTAAAGCCAGCTCAGTGGCCTGGCGGTTAAGAGTGTCCGCCCTGAGATTGGGAGGTCGATTTGGGTTCAATCTCTAACCGAGTCATACCAAAGACTATAAAGATGGTATGGTATCCAATGCCTCCCTGCTTGGTACCAAGGAAACAGGAGATAGGCTGGTGACCTATGGGCCACATGGCTCAGGAACCGTTGGTAATCAACAAATCGATCGGAAACAATTCTAATTGATTTGTTTTTATAATCGACTAAAGCGATTAGTCTGATTAACACTCAACTCAAGCCCTATGTTACAATTCATTTTACAAAGAGGTTGCACAAAAATAGCAAATGTTGCACATCGTGAGCTTGCATTTGTCCAATTCTTTAATCAATTATTTGTTAAAAATCGATTATTTAATTAACTGTATTATTTCTTATAATCAATTCAATCATTTTGTTAGATTAGCTGTTTTAGTTGAGCCCTACACTACAGTAATGCAAGTGATGGGTATATGGATACATCTCCTTAGCATCATTTTATCCCCCCTACAAGCGCATCTAATATGGTCTCTCTAGTATTATCCTGAGCGGTAATGAGAGTTCAATGAGGTCGTCTGCCGTTCCACCGTGGGAATAATAAACCTGCTGAATGCGTTCCACAGGCGCATCCTGTATTTTAGCCGTAATGAGACGAGCCGCTTAAATCAACAAGAAAACGCCATTAACAGAGCAGAACCGTTTCATATATACAGTATATGGCTCTGGTTATGAGGCTGTCTGACATTCCATTCATAGAATGACTCTTCTTTATTTCTTTGCTCGTTTCTTTATTCCCTCCCTTCCTTCTTTCTCTTTCTAGCTTTCTTTCTCTCTCTCTCTCTCTCACTCTCTTTCTAAATTTCATTCTTTGTTTTCTTCCTTTCATCTTTCTATCTTTCTCATCCCTTCATCGGTGAAACGGTAACCTTGGCAAATGTGTTCCGCAGATGTACGCTCCTCCTTGTCTACATTCTTTGTCATTCCACTCATTCGCTTTTATTTTATGATCATTATTTTGTTGACATTACTGGTCGTGAGCAGTATTTTAGTGCGTAGTCTGTGCCACGCATTGAGTAGTGGTGGGTTCAAGGTCACGGCCTGTACAATGTGTTTGTCTTGCATTCTAATGTCCATTCAAGCTGTTGTAGCAGAGGCATCCAGGTGGTGCATCAAGGAACGTGGTTCATACACTTGACTGTATCATCCACTTGCTCTACCCTGTCTTTCAGATAGAGGGATGATGGACAGACAGACAGACAGACATACTGTAGACAGACATACTGTTGACAGAGAGACAGACAGACATACATACATACTGTGTGTAGACAGAGAGACAGACAGACAGACGGATAAGAAACTACAACATATGGACTGGAAAACCTGCAGATAGAAACTCTGACATATAACTATATATGACAATACTCATGCAATACATGTACTCATTAAATACTGTTACTATCGAGCAACAAATCATGAATGTCCTTAAAATAAACATATCGTTGCTGTCGTAACGGTCTCCATTTTTCAACTTTTGTCTTTTGGGTTTTACAAATATTGAACCAATGAAAAGTATTTAAAAGCGCTTCTGACGAAACCTCCATTGGATCCTCAAACTCGTCGTTCAAACCACCTAACTCCAATTTTGGATTTTTCCATCATTGATTAGAATGACAAAGTTAGACGAAAAAAAAGTCTCCACATTAATGGTCAAAAACCTCCTAACTCCACTGTATATTTGGGTAAAGTGACGATAATATAAGGACACATTCAAGTATCTGACAATGTATAAAGAAACCATACCATTACCAACTTTGATGAGGCAGTATTGTGTTGTTTTAAAAACATATATATTTTTTTCATTTCCTGAAAAGTTAATATTTTGGTCATAGCCGGTTTCTGCCCGACAGCAGATCTATATAGATGGGTGTGTTCACTGAGTGGATGTGGGCTGACCTGCATAATGACACCTTCCCAGCATTCCACTGGTTGAATTAACGGCCTGAATCTGTTTCACAGACTTATCCTGCCCGGCAACAGGAAACGACCAAGCTCAACAGGAAGTACAGCCTGACCGAGAGGTGAGCCACTTCCTGTCCTGTGTGTACCGAAAGGCACACCAGATGGACAACGGTGCATATGCCAATGCGCACGCGCACACACACACGCACACACACATTTCTCTCTCTCTCTCTATCTCTCTCTCTCTCTCTCTCCGGCTGTCTCTATTTTCCCTCTCTCTCTCTCTCTCTCTCTCTCTCTCTGGCTGTCTCTATTCTCTCTCTCTCTCTCTCCCCCCCGCGCCCCCTTTCTTCTGGACACATGCAGGTGTCTGCATGATTTAATGCATGCATACACACAGGCATTTCCTTTCTTTTGATGTTTATCTGCATTTATCTGCATCTCTTTTCTTTATTCCACGCACACATGCAGACACATTTGCACACAACTCGCATTCAAACCCAGAATCATTTCCATGTTTTTTGTTACTCCATCTCTGCTTCTGTCTTATTATTCTTTCTCTGTCTGTTTGTCTGTCTGTCTGTCTCACTCTGTCTGTCTGTCTCTCTCTCTCTCTCTCTCTCTCTGATTGCCGCTAAGTATACCCCCAGGGACCTTAGGTGGGGTTAGGCCTATTCTAATTGACTCTCGGAAATCCCACTCAATCATGGCTGGCTGTGATTTCACTCTAATGAGTCCTAAGTGTGCAGGGCAATCATCCATGGTCATGATACGACCGCAGTGATAATGTGGTTGCAAGGCTGCTCCTATACGTTGGGATGGGAGAGGAGGCCTATGGTATGCAAGGGGGGGGGGGGGCCCGTCCTTCATATTTGGCCGGACACAGAAACAGTTCGGTGGCTGTGGATTTCCGAAGGGGAAAACAAGTTTGCTCAACCACACTTTTTAGCATGCATGGGCTCTTGTTATCCTGGTGTGCATTTTGCTATCGTTCTGTTCTCTCTAGCACATTTCTTTCTAACGCTTTGCCTCTGCTTATTCTGTTCAGCACAGTCACTTACTTCATCAATATGGTTGATTGATTCAGTCATTACTCTCAACTATCTAACTCAGGGGTCTTCGACAGGGAGTCCGGGACCCCGAGGGGGTCATCAGAGTTACTACAGGGGGGCCGCCAAATCTTTGTGTGATATGATTTTTTTAATTTGTTTTATATTATTCACTTGAACCCTAGCATCCCTATTCTGAAGAGAACTCTAGCCAAAAATAGCACATCTACAAGCTCACAACGCCTCGCACTGCGAGGCGTTGTGAGCTTGTAGATCGGCTATTTTTGGCAAAGAGGTATACAGTATGTGTAGAGGGAAAAAAGAGCAGACTAAGAAAAAAAAAAGAAATTTAATCTGAAACATAATTTTATAAAATATAGAGGGGGTCCCTGCTTCATCTCTCTCTCAGCTAGGGGGTCCTTGGCCTGAAAAACTCCTGAACTGATTTCATCTCGCATCTACCTTTTTACTCTCTCGCTCCCCACCTCTCTCTCTCTCTCTCTAAAAAAGTTAAATGATAGAAAACAACAGTAAACCACTGACAGAATTATCTTTTTCTTCATAAATGTTTTAGGGACTACCCAAGGTGGAGGTCTGACTCCAGGCAACAAGAGGGTCCTGACCATCACCACCACCACCATCACCATCACCACCAGCAGCAGCAGCAGCATTCCCACCAGGGTAGGTGGGGCCCCAGACATAACGATGACCAGCACGGGGTCCCCCCACCGGCCCCCCTGTCCCTGCGGGGCAGGGCCATGTCCGAAAACGACCTGCGCTTCGACAGCCACCGCTGGTCGCCCGCCATCTCGGTGGCCAGCAGCCAAACCCTGAGCGAGGTCGAGGAGGTGGGAGGAGGAGGAGTAGGAGAAGCAGGAGGTAGAGGAGGAGGGGGTGAGGTCGGGGAACAACCAAGAAGCGCCGGAAGTGTCGTCGGGCGGACCAGGAAGAAGACCCCGCCTCCTCCGAGGCCGCCGCCCCCCAAGTGGGAACAGTTCCACCGCAGACGGACCTCCCACCACACGCTCTTCGCCTCGCCTCCCGTCCTCACCCCCTCGCCCGCCACCCATCGTGCCGCGCCTCCGTCCTACGCCCCTGCGGAGGGATGCGGCCCCTCCTCCAACTCCGACTCTGTGTCGTGCGTCTCTCCTCCGGAGACGTCCAGGCAGAGGTCTTACAGTCTTCCTCCTCAGAGGCACGAGGTGCCGGAGGGCTGTCGGCGCTGTAGCCGCGGCCAGGGTCAACCTCCGGTGCAGGAACACCCCGTTGCCTGCGTCGCGTCCAACCAGAGCCAGCCGACTGCTCAGGACCGCCCCCTTTCGCACGCCTCGTCCGGTCAGAACCAGACTCCGGTTCGGGGCCACCCCTTTCCTCACGGCTCGTCCAATCAGAACCAGCCTCAAATTCAAGAGCGCCCCTTCTCCCACGGCGCGTTCAATCACAGTCAGCCTCAGGTTCAGGACCGCCCCTTTGCCGTCGCTCCACCCAGTCCCATGTTCTCGCGGAGGGCGTTCCGGCCTGTGGCTCCGCCCCCGAGAGAGAGGGAGGGGCACGTGAGGAGTGGGTATGGAGGACAGCAGGAGAGAGTGGACATGTTGCCCCCACTCCCTCCACCAGTACCACCAGTACCATCCCTACCACCAGTACCACCACCAACCACAGAGAACTGGGTCAACAGGTGAGACTCTATGGCAGATGCATCGGGCCCAGGTGGCATGTACTGTACACAGTCTATTATTTCGTTTTTATTTATTCTGTTATTATTACGGTATGTTTAAGATGTGTGTTTTCAGGAGGAAATCATCAAGCAATACTGTCATCCTATGACAAAGAAAATTAATTAATAGTGGTTTCAGTCAAATACGCTTGACGATAAAGCCAGTAAAAGCCAGAACATAGGCCAATTCCTAGTACATTAATTGCATTCAAATATTAAAACTGTGTACCTTTGCCAATTAGCAAATTGTGACAATCTATATTTTGGTAGATATTAGCTTAATTGTCTCTATTTAAAGTGTTAATATGACATGTTGTTCATCTTTGTCTCTCCAGATCGTCTGAGATGGACTCCAACCACAACCCAGACCAGGACAGACAGACATCCGTAAGGCCTCAGAGACAGCAGCAGCAGAACCAGAGACCCGGGGCCGAATGGGAGAGAACTCCATCTCCCAGAATTCATAGCAACACGACCACACTCACAACAATGGAAAACGGAGGCGTCAGCACGGCCATATCCCCGGAGTCCTACTTCGCCATGAATTACGAGCAGCAGCAGCAGTTCCTCAACAACCGAATGTTCCAGTCCTCCAAGAACTTAAACAGCGTCGTGGAGCGGCAGAAGATCCTGGAGAGGGAACCGGAACCCGGGACGGAATCCGAGACCACCCTCAGCCCGAGCCCCGCCCACAGCCTGGAGGTCGAACTCGACATCCCCATGGAAACGGACATCGACGACTTCCAGGAGGAGCCGGTCGACGACGTCCCCATCACCACCGAGCTCCAGTGTTTCGCGCTGCCGGTGACCGTCCTGGAGACGGACATAGACACGCTGCCCAGCTCGGAGGCCTCTCCGTCGGGCAGGGCGAGAGCGGAGAGCGGGTCCCTGGACGAGGAGCTGGAGGCCGGGGAGAGGGCCAGGGAGAGGCTCAGCTTGGAGGAGCTCTTTCCCCAGGGCAGCGAGGGAGAGTCGGGCACAGAGAGCTGGAGGAGAGACTACAGAACCACGGAGCACAACTCGGATAGTCTGGATAGGTAAGAGAGAAGGAGTTTGAGTCGGAACATGTGTGTGTGTGTGTGTGTGTGAGCGTCTACGCATCAGCTCGAACTTCAACGTCACATCCCAAGTTTTACATGTAAAACAGTGGGTGAAATTGTTTGTTGTAAGCTCCCGTCATTTTGCAGTTTTAAAAAGAGTCATAAGAATTGAGAAAAATAATGGAAACCAAGTTAAGTAACAAGACACAAATATCAAATTTACACAACGTGCAGATGAGGCAGAATATGCCTCTTGTGCAAAAACATTTAGCAGCTGATATAAATAGTAGCAATTATAGAATCACGTTCTCTTGTCCAGGTGAGAGACATCACTTAGCCGCGTGCGTGCGTGCGTGCGTGCGTGCGTGCGTGCGCGCGCGCATGAATTACACAGACCATTTGATTTGTACAGGACCTAATTGTTCCTGCCACTAAGCTCATTCCGTCTTTCCCACAGCATTCCTCACCCACGCTCCATTGTAAAGTCAATCTTTTCCTTCCCGCTCTCCGACTTTACCAGCCCTGGGTCTATATTTCATAAAGTAGCTTTCTGTGTGTTTTTGTTTAATGTGCGTTTTAAGCTACTTAGTCATAGACATATTATAACTGCCAGCAAGTCAATCTTTTCCTTCCCGCTCTCCTACTTGCCAGCCATGGGTCTATATTTCATAACATACTGTAGCTTTTTGTGTGTTTTTGTTTAATGTGTGTTTTATGCTACTTAGTCATATTGGACATATTATACTACCAGCAAGTTTTACACAATCACAGGAAAGCATTTTTATGTCCGTTATGAATATACGTTCTTATAATGAACGGGTGACAACTTACTTTACAGTCCCTGAATTGTTTTGATGTGGTAAACTCCACCCACCCGGTAATTAACCCATTCAATCCGGGAACGCATCCAAAAATAGCAGATATACAAGCTCATAGCGCAGCACCGAGTGCCGCGCTAGGAGCTTGTAGATCTGCTCATTTTGAAAAATCGTGAAAATGTGCAAATCTTTGAATATATATATTTTTAAAACGAACATTTGTAACTCAAATCTTTGCTTCTGGGGGGGTCTCTGGAACAAAATATGTTTTTAGATGGGGGTCCGCGGCCAAATGCACGTCATTTTGGCCGCGTGGTTTTGGCAGTGGTTCTCATTTCTCTTTTGACATGAAAAAGAGAAATGAAAACCAGCAACATAAGTTATAACAAAAAACGGTTAGTTTTTCGAAGACATTTGTAGAATATATATTCAAAGATTTGCACGCATTTTCACAATATTTCTAAAATAGCAGATCTACAAGCACTTGCGCTATGTAGATCTGCTATTTTTGAATAGCCAAAAGAAATCTAAAATGACACAAGATGCTTTCCCGGTCTTAATGGCTCAATGGAGCAACAGTCAGGATTACTTGGCAATGCCATTTGAACCAGGTCAGCCTGTTACCACCTCACGTCTTTCCCACCATCTCACTTTCCTCTCTCCTCCGTTCTGTGGCTTGGTTTATCCGTTTTAACACTCATTCGTCTTCCAGTCTTCATTGACCTCCATTCCTTAACATAATCTATCTGCTGTGTCTAAGTGGCTTTTAAGTTGTTCCACCACAGGAACGCTTTGTTCATTTCTTATAACAATCTTCAGTCCTCTCCTCTCCTCTCCTCTCCTCTACTCCATTGGTTCTCAAAGTGGGTTCCGGGGACCCCCAGGGATCCTTGGGGGGGGGGGGGGGTTCCAGGGGTCCCCAGCAAAAGTATTTAAAATAGCATCACAATCATTTTAACTACTTTATCCATGTATATGTTGGCTATTCAAAAATAGCAGATCTACATGCTTGCACATCTGCAAATTTCATTTACATATTTTGAATAATTTTGCATTCTTTTAAAAATAAATCTTCTCTTCTGGGGGTCCCTGGCATAAAACAATTTCAGATGGGGGTCAAATATATATAAATTTGGGGGTTCTTGACACGAAAATGTTTGAGAACTACTGCTCTACTCTACTCTCTTCTGGTGTGTCTAACATTTATGGGGAGCACATTCCAAGCCGAAGAAGCTCTATAAAGAACAGCTCTCATCATACAATTTGTTTGTGGTCTTGGCACCAGCAGATGACCTTTGTTTCCTCTCCTCTCCTCTCCTCTCCTGTCCAGGAGGTCTGGTGCTAGTTCTAGCTGTTCTTCGTATTACAGTACGTCAGCAGCCAAGGCTCAGCTACTGTCTCAGATGAAAGACTTCACTGACAGAGATGACCGAGATGAGGATGACGAACTGTCTTATAAGGTAACACACACACACGCACACACACACACACACACACACACACACACACACAGTGGCGTGCACAGACATTTTGAGGGGCAGGTGCTCAAGTAAAAAAAAAAAGGGCACCTTGCCAAAAATAGCCGATCTACAAGCCCACAACGCCTCGCAGCGCGAGGCGTTGTGGGCTTGTAGATCTGCTATTTTTGGCTAAAGTTCTCCTCAGAAAAGGGATGCTAGGTTTCGAGTGGTTATGGTAAAAAGAAAAATCATATCACATAAAGATTTGGCGGACCCCCTGTAGTAACTCTGAGGACCCCCTAGGGGTCCCGGACCCCCTGTTGAAGACCCCTGCTGTAAACTGAAAGGGCACTTCTGGTCAAGAGGGCAAAGGGCAGGTGCTCAAGCACCACCTAGAGTCTATATGTGCACGTCCCTGCACACACACACACACACACACACACACACACACACACACACAAAAGTATTCATTATTTGCAATGTGTCGACTGTTTTTACAGTAATACGTTTCCGTTTCATCTTGCTATAGAAACAGCTGATGGAGAGTCTTCGCAAGAAGCTGGGCGTCCTTAGAGAGGCCCAGAGAGGCCTACAGGATGACATCAGAGCCAACACTCAGCTAGGAGACGAGGTGCTCTACTCATTCATTCATTCATGCATTCATTCAGTCAGGGGTCAGGGAGCTGTGATTTATGTATTCATTTGACTCTGCCGGTAGAGAGGTTAGGGCACTGTTTCCCAAACAGTGGGTCGGGACCCATGTTTGGGTCACGGACAAATTTTTATGGGTTGCGATAAATGTCCCCCCTTTTTTTCCGTTTCCTACATTTAGAAATATATATCTGAAAAGATCGAAAAAATGTTTTAAACAAATCTCAAAAACAAAAAAAAATCTTAAATAAAATCAAAAAATAAAATAATTTCTATAAATACATTTCTTTTTTTCGTTTAAGAAGTAGTGAAAATAGCAGATCTACAAGTTTGCAGCGTGGGACGCGTTGTGAGCTTGCAGATCTGCTATTTCCACTAGTTTGGGTCCCAGGCAAACATCTAATTTCTCCACAAACTAAAACGTTTGGGAACCACTGGGTTAGGTGAGCCTGGTGGATCATGTACGTATTCATTCATCCCAATGTTAAATAGGTAGCAGGTTATTTAGACAGGTGCTAGGTTCATCATTGTTTACCTGGTATCCTATAGTTTCAATGTACATATCATTTTTGATAGTGTATTGTTTTTAGACTGATGCTAGGTTCTTGGTTTAGTCAAACAAACAAACAAACAAACAAACTTGTTTTTGCTTTGGTGTTTGCTTAGTTTATTCTCCTGTATACATTTGTGTTTTTTATGTAGAATAACAGCCGTGTGTTTGAGCCTTTTTCAAAGGAAAGTAACATTTCAATGATGTCTCCCTTCCAGGTGGAGAGCATGGTGGTGGGCGTCTGTAAGCCCAACGAGGTGGATAAGTTCCGTATGTTCATCGGGGACCTGGACAAGGTGGTGAGTCTCATCCTGTCTCTGTCTGGACGGCTGCTGAGGGTGGAGACGTCCCTGGACATCCTGGACCCGGACACCGCTCAGCAAGAGAGGGTGAGGAGGAGGAGGAGAGGGAGGGAGGGTTGCCTATTTCTCTCACAAAATTTGGCAACACTGGTGTGGGAGGAAAAGTATGAGAATGGTGAGGTGAGGAGAGAAGAAGAAAGAAAGGATGGATGGGGTGCATCCTGCTTCGTCGAGCGTCTATACAAACACAATTGGCTCGTGTTCGGCGGTGGGAAGCCGGGCGGGGAGGGTGATACTAGTCACTGCACGTAATCGTACGGGCTGGGGTGGCACCTGTCAGCACGGAGTGTTGGGGCGGGACGAGTCGGACGAAGGCTCTACGTCCTTCCGGTGGGGGCTCCTCACTGGCAGGTGGATACAACAGCAGTGACAACACACAGAAATGTGTTTGGGCTAAACCATTGGTTCTCAAAGTGGGGTCCGGGGACCCCCAGGGGTCCTTGAGGGAGTTCCAGGGGGTCCCCAGCTAAATGATAGATTAGGCACCAAATGGACCCTTATGGGTCTGTAACTCTGAGAGTGTACAAATGGAACCAAATGGACCCTAACGGGTCCATTTGGTTCCATTTGTACACTCTCAGAGTTAAATTGACATAGATTTTACAATATAAATTGCGATCCACCTGATAGAAATGCCATTAAATGGGGGTCTGTAGTAGCCCTAATGCATGTCAAACTGGGGGTCCTTGAAATTAAAATGGTTGAGAATCACTGCTAGAGCCGTAAAAAAATCTTCTCTTATGGGGGTCCCTGGCATATCTTTTCAAATGGGGGTCCGCGGGCTAATAAGTGTCAATTTGGGGGTCCTTGACATGAAAAAGTTTGAGAGCCACTGGGCTAAACGACTAAATTGGGGAGAAAAAAGGGGCGAAAAGAAAATAAGGAAAGCTATGAAGTGATACATAATATCCAAACACAAAACTGTAACATTGTTGAAGTGCGTTGACATAAAACATCAACTCACTTTGGTTTCCCCGTCTCTTCCTGCTGTAACACTCTCCATCTGTCCCTCTCTCTGCCCTCTAGCTCCCTCTGCTGGAGAAGAAGCGTCAGCTGATGAGACAGCTGTCCGAGGCCCAGGACCTGAAGGATCATGTGGACCGCAGAGAGCAGGCTGTGGGCCGCGTGCTGGCCCACTGTCTGACTCCTGAACAACACAGAGACTACAGGTACATAAATGATACTGTCCAGTTGTAGCGTGGGATAGATTAGTGTGGCTCTCAAAACGATTTAATGTCAAGGACCCCCATGACTCTGAGAGTGTTCCATTTGGTACACGCTCAGAGTTACAGACCTGTAAGGGTCCATTTGGATTCGAAACCCCCTCAAGGACCCCTTGGGGTCCCTGGACCCACTTTGAGAACCACTGCTGTAGAGTTTTAGTGTAGGATAGAGTATTATAGTTGTAGTTATACAGAGAGCAGACTGTAGGCAGGCTACTGGCCCACAATCTAGACATTCAGACTACTCGTAGATGATGAACATGCACATTTGTTATTTTATTTTATTTTTCTACTTGAGCTTTATTTATACTGGGTAGATTGCTATAGATTGATGATGAAGGTCAGCTAGTTAAAAAGGACCGGAATGTTGATTGCTCAATGTGGCCCATTGTAGAACGCTGTGGTCGAACTGGGAAGGAATGCGGGGGAGAGAGAAAGAGAATAAAAGAAGAAAGGCAGTGACGTTGTAGGGCTGGACGGAACGGAACATAAAATGATTAATGATTAAATGAAACCATACCAGCCGTGCCATAGCCTACAGCGCATACACAAAGACACACACACACACAGCGTTAGATATCGCATATAATCTCTCTAAAAACTGGTGGCTCACACAATGTTCAAATGCTTCCGCTTAACGGTCTGTAGCGTATATCCTCCCCACCCACCCACCCACACACACACAAACAAACACACACACACTTCCGTTTCACCTTTGCAGCCGCTTAACCCATTAAGACCTGAGGCCGATTCTACAAAATATCTTCTAAATCCTAACTGTTTTTTGAAAAAACGTATGCTACTATGTCAGTGATTCTCAAACTTTCCTACTGTAATTCAATATTGTCAAAGCTCATCTTGCTAGCTGATTAGCAGAAATGGAAATTCAAAAATATAATTAAAGATATTTTAAAACTCATTCACTGCCAGGAATTAATTAATTAATTCGTCCGTCTTTGCCCGGCGAAAACGGCAATTTTACTGTACCTTTGAAAAATCATGGAATATTCTCCGTGACTGCGATCCTCACGGACATCGGCTCGTTGCACGCAAGGGGGGTCCGGTAGCGCCGGCCGCGATCCTCCATTCCAGAGCTATGGCCATTTGAATGTGGCTTGTTTTTTGAAAAACACTTCGAAAACAACAGAAATCCGAGAAAATTTTACTTTCGTAAATCCTTTAACCTGGAAGCTTTTTTTGTGTGCGGAGCAGCGTACGTCCTTGGCAGTGAATGAGTTCAAATGTATTTTTGTGAATTAACAGCTTCCTGTCACAACTTTTATGAGGCACAGCAGACCCTCTGTTGCATTTGAAGAGTCGTCTGGCTCGATTGCCTAGATAGATTCCAATATACGTTCAGCGTGCGTTTATTAACTCCATGGTCTCTCTTGCAGCCACTTTGTGAAGATGAAGGCCGCTCTGCTGGTGGAACAGAAGCAACTGGAGGACAAGATCAGACTGGGAGAGGAGCAGCTCCGAGGGCTGCGGGAGAGCCTTGGTCTGGGGCTGGGGATGGGCATGGGGATGTCCATGAGCTATGGACACTATTAGAGAAAAGCAGAGAGAGGAAGTCGTCACGTCAGCCGCCACGTCACCTCTAGAAGACAAGACGTCCCACAGAGTCCCCTCTGCACACACAGCTTTAACCAAATAAACTCTAGCGTCCCTATTCTGGGGGCCGAACGTGACGATGAAAATAGCGGATCTAAGTTCACAATGTGTTGTGAGCTTGTCGATTGGCTATTTCCGGCAAAGAGATTTGGTGCAGAGGGATGAAAGGACAAAAAGTATAGGGCCCTGGCGGACTCTAGTCAACTAAGTATATAGGGTTTAAGCCGTTAACTGTATGAAGTCTGCAAAATAACAGTTCTTCCCTAACCTTTTGGACAAAGTGGAGCCTGTAGTTGAGCTTGCTCTCATCACTACCGTTCTGGAAGATCAAGCATAATCATCACGGACTGGAGGGTTCTTTTTTTTCTGATGGAGAGAGGAATGGATGGAGGGAGTGGCCGGAGAATGAAGGAAATATGGCTTCATTCGCCAAGCTGTTTGAGAGGTGATGATAATTCAAGCAGCAACGCATTTCGCTTTGACAGCGAAATGCTTGAGAAAGCTGAGAGCGCGTTAAGGGTCTGAATGATGTATTCTGGCACTAATATGAAAGATTAAAGAAAGACTAGTCATTTAATTTACGTCGGTCCATGCTTCTAGCACCATGGGTGCTTATAATACATGCTGCTCCAGTAGGAACTGAACCTTTAAAGGTGCTGTAAGTGATATGTATTTGTTAAAATAAGTGCCAAATAGCTCTATATTATAAATGAATAGACACATTTGTAACTGGAACACAATACAATTGAAGCTAATTCATGTTTGTGTGGCTCTCTCTCCTATTTGGGGAAAAAAATGATATTCCAACCTGAAAATATATTTTCTGTGAGAGCTGGAGAGACAGGGAGACACTCTATATCAATGAATACTCTCAGAATACACAACTTTTCTTTTCCTTTTACAAAAACACCTTTAACCCATTAAGACCTGCTAGATGTGCTATTTTTGAAGAATCTTGAAAATTTGTGCAAATCTTTGAATATATATATTTTTAAAGCAAACATTTGTAACTCAAATCTTTGCCCTGGAACAAAATATTTTTTTATTTTTATATTTTTACTTAAAAAAAAAAAATATTTAGAAATCCTTTTTTAGAATCGGCCTCAGGTCTTAATGGGTTAACTCCTAGCCATGGCAGCATTGATGCTATCCTCCCTCCAATATCCAATGAACTCTACAGGCCCACACTGTGCACCTCACACTACCTGTTTCACATCATGTGTGAATGGCACACTGTAAACCCTTTATATCACACTAGTCTTACACCAATTATCTTGACTATATAGTAACCTCACAGTATCACACTACTTTGCCAAAGATGTTGATGATGTTATTGTCGATGAGTCTGATAAGTGTGTGTCACGAGACACTACTTATTTATTTAGTGTATTTAAGTCTCCTGGTTCAGGGAATCTTGGAGATTTTGTTTTTATTTTAAATGTGTTTGGGGTGCTTCACACTAATAAACTGAATACAAATAAACAAAACATATAAGAACAGTTGAGAACCACACGATAGCATTTCAAAACCGTGCTCTGCAAACATTAGTTTTACAGGGATATATTCTACAGAACGTCTTGGTGGCAACGAGGGACACTCCACTATATTGCTCCACTAAAAATATCTTTTGGATCCTGGAAATATCTTTTGGATATATGGATATACAGTATGTCGAGTTGAAGGCTATTTCGGCCCATATATTTCTTCTGAAACCTATATTTTTGGCCATAGATTTGTGTTTGTGTGGGGTAAAATTCATGACCGGGTGGTGTTTCCCTCATTGCCTGTCTCTAAAGCCTGATTTATCCTTGGTTGTGTGCCGTGTTGCACACAAAAACAGCAGATCTACAAGCTCAGGTTGTAAATGGGCTACATCCGGTGCGTGACACCAGCAACCAAGTCTAAATCACCCTTAAAACATTCTGTGGTCTGTATTCAATGACGGCTGAATTCCGTAACACGCATATTTTCCATTTGCTACAAGTATATCACCATATCATGTATTGGATGTTGTTGTCTATATATAACTGTACTGAATAGCTGTAACATGTTTTACTGTATGGAGTTTGACACTCCAGCCGACTGTCATTATTTCTTGTCACATATCGCCGTTATGTATAGAAAGACACCGTTGTTTATAATGTACACGTTTTGTATATAGTGATATTGATTAGATATCTAAAACTGTTCATGTGACTGGAGTGTGTTGAAACAGATGCATGGGATGAGCAGAAAAAAGTATTGTTCAATATGATAAGTCTTAAAACGTCCGGAACACACATGGATGTCAATGGAAATGTCTATATTTCATAGTTTGTGTTTTGTTTAGTTTTTTGAGATATGCAGTTCGTCCATGACACTAACAAAAGCTCTGTGACTTAAATGCACATAGGAACTGATTTAGTGACCAATATTTTAACAAAGGAACATACGTTTTTTTGATGTTCTTACAGTTTCAAATATCTAGTAGATTTTCCATCACGCCTCTTCCGCCAAATGATTTGGGACACATGAGGTTTCTGAGGAATGTTCTAGGAGGACACAACGCTTGTAATTTGAGTTGAATAACAACCGCTGAAATTGCAGCCCTCGATTTCACGGTAAATTAATGGGATCTGGTTTCTACACTGAGTTGCCTTGAAGATTTCTGATTTAGCTGCTTTCGCCAAAGATTTATTAGCTTTAAGTGGAATCCTAAAACACAAGAATGCTTGTGCCGTTCTCCGTGTGTAATAATGAAGTCTGGAAGGGTCCGTATGTGAAGGAATGCGCAATAGCAGTAGGTGAACTGTATCACAATGTTTGAATTGTTGTACAGTGTGTGTAGACTGTAATGTACAGAAAATACAAACAGGACCGCAGAACAGTAGCTAATGGAACACACACACACACACACACACAGACACACAGACACACAGACACACACACACACACACACACACACACACACACACACAAGAATAACTGGTTTGTCAATAGTGTATTCACCAATTGATTTTCCAATTGTAATTGTTTTGAGAAAGGTTTTTCCCATATTTGGCAAGTTCATTCATTCCTGGATGTATTTTCCCTTAAATATTGGAGACAACATTGAGCTTAAACCAAGACGTCCATGTATGTCATGATGTTGATTTTAGTATTGTATATATTCTATATATTCTTGTATTATAACAGCCATTTTTACAGCAGCCTGTAAATCTTATTGGCTGACAAAACGCTGGCTTGGGGGGACCAGTAAGAGTATAATTCTACCTTTTATGTTTTTTCATGTTATTTTGAGTTATTTCCAAAAACCTCTCACGTTCTTTTTGTAACGGCATTTACCCTTTTTTTCCCCCCTTCTTTTTTTTTCCTTGTAAATGCAAAAAAAAGAACGCTCCTGTGAGGTGACAAAGTACCATAAATAATAATAATAGTATTTTAAACTACCCTTTATGCCTTGTGTTGTGATTTATGTCCATTTGAGTGAACGGGGCCTTTTTATGCCACCACTTCATTGCGATTATGTGCTCCCATTCAGGAGGGGAGCTGTTGTTTGACTGCGGTGTAACGGTTAAGTAAATATGGCCGACACACCAAATGGCGGGTGACAGATGAGGAGAGAATGAGGGTGCCCGCCGAGACGGGAGGCATTGAGAACCCTCTATATGGGTCTGGAGAGGTCGTTTAGATGAGAGATGTGGTCTGTGTGGGGTTGAAGAGTTGAACACCCTCATTTAGGAGGTTTGGCTGGGTTGTCTAAGTGTGGTATTACTAATAGTCTCAAGCATGGGCGTGCATGCACGCGCACTCACAAAAGTAGCTAAGTACGGTACATATACTCCCAAGTACTGAACTTAAGTACTATTTTGAGGTCCTTATACTTTTCATTATGCTACTTTATACGGTATACTTCCATTCCAGAGGGAAATGTTATACTTTCTACTCCACTACGTTTAACAGCTTTGAAGATTTGACGCAATAGATAATCTACAAGCTTTTAAAACACACACAGATGAATTATTTTTAGCTTTTGAAGTTTTATAAAAGCAGTGCATTTGGGGTCACACTACAGATCGGAGCTGTTAACAGGTCCAGCAATAATGATGATAACGTCTCGCATGGTTTCATTTCCATAAACGATCACTTGATCCAATATTTCAACACAAATCAAAGCTTAGAGACAAAGGCCTAAAACTGAAAACAGATTTGCTTATCAGAGCTTTGTTCTTCTTTCCACTCCCATTAATCATCTCATGATATGGCAGGTCTTTGGAAGGGCCCGACCCCTAGGTTAATTCTTAGGTGAATTTAGTTTTTCAGCCTATATTAAAATTGTCTTTTTAAGGGAGAGCCGGCTGGCTCATGGCTCATGTCACCATGACTCAGCCATAACCATATGAGTTCCCAATGCAGCTACGCCCAAATATGGAGTGTGTTGTCTAACCTCAATGTGTCATCATGGCATCGGGCGCCATCAAATCAGTTGGATCTCCATATATGGGCATAAAAGGGACAAGGACTGACAGATGCAGAGATCTGCGACGTAGGTGTGAGGGCCGCGTAACGACCTGAACCTCTAGTTTTCTTGAATAGCAGATCTACAAGCTCACCTGTTGCTTGAAGCCCACCAACAACACAAAACGACATGTGCCTCCATGCTGGAGTTGGCCCTGCTGACATCAGACAGGAAGCTGCCAGCTGAGTTGAGAAGGCAAAAGCTTGATTACAGTGATGTGTGAAAGAGACACAGTGGAATGCACTGTATGTATGTGCTCAGGAAAGCTCTCCCGCGTGAACAGAAAGTTGGCAATTAACAGGAAAAGATTATTGTGAGAGTATGTACTGTATACAACACTACCGCTTCTCATCCAGTGATATGGGTCTATGCTCTGGTATGGAATTGATAGCACTACTATGATATACACAGTAACATCTCGCTTCAGTGTCACATTTCTAGCAACTGCTCTACCCTACATGTACATACAGCAATACAGCAAGCACTGTACATCTCTGACTCACAGAGGGAGGCCGTAGCTTAGCGCAGTGTTTCCCGACCTGGAATCCGGGCCCCCATCTGGGGGCACCAAATATCACAGGACCAGGGGTCATCGATATGTCCATACATGGACAAATGTATCTGTGGCAAGACAAATATTAGATTTTGTTTTTACATAATATTATGATGTTCTTATTTTTATCATAAAACCCAATTACTGAATATCAGTCTCCAGGTATTCTTCAGAATATGTATGACACTGATTTACTATGACACTATGGCACATTAGGAGTCCACTAGACTAGTACAGTGGTTTTCAAACTCCCATAACTCTGAGAGTGTACAAATGGAACCAAATGTACACTCTCAAAGTTACAGACCTGTAATGGACGGTCCATTTGGACCACTTTCAAGCAAACCTGAAGGTCCCTCAACCCACTTTGAAGACCACAGCACTAGTAGTATACATTTATAGGGCTAGCTCTGTTTCTGGTATATATTTGTATGGCAAAACATTTTTTTTTAACAAAAATGTCCACCACAAGCCGGCATGGCGATGAACCCTGCTGGGGACGTGTGGGGCCTTGTCTGTTTGGATGTAATCCAAAGATTTAAAAATGTTTTGCATAAACCAAACTTGCTTTCATCCTGCTGTCTGCCTGCTATGTACACAAATATGACAACTTGCCACAAAATCTATGTGACTCCGTTTGCACACTCAATGAACAACATTCAGGGGTGTTACAGTGCATGTACAGGGGCCAGGGCCGAGGGTATTGGGTTAGACACCTCGACCAGACACATGACCTGTGACAGACAAATTGACTGTTGCTGCGGGGATCAAACCTGACAACATGTGTCCTCTTTAACCACACAGGGCAGCCATATGCTACCCCGGCCTGTCCCCTGTGTGGTTGGGTGATCATTTATCGAGGATCAAACGCACTATGTTTTGGTAACGTGACAGTGTCTTTTAACCACCAGGCCTAGCTGCCTGCCTGCCTGCCTGCCTCCCACACCCCCTGCCCTCAAAAAAGCTTTTAAAGGGTTTTAGCGGTCAAAAACTGAGTCATTTATAAGCGGGATGGAAAGCGTTAAAGATAGCTGACTGTGAAGAATGCTGAGACGTTTCAGGGTTTCATCACAGAGGGGTGTGTGGGGGGGGGGGGGGGGGGCTATAATAAAGAAAACAGCTGTCATAAAGAAAAGTGAAGGATCTGAGTTTTAGACAAAGGAGTGAGTGAGGGAGTGCATTCTTCTGGATGACCCAGATCTATAGCAGGGCACTGTGTGTGTGTGTGTGTGTGTGTGTGTGTGTGTGTGTGTGTGTGTGTGTGTGTGTGTGTGTGTGTGTGTGTGTGTGTGTGTGTGTGTGTGTGTGTGTGTGTGTGTGTGCGCGCGTGCACGTGCGACATCAGACTCACGCACGCGCGTGCGTGCGTGCGTGTGTGTGTGTGCCCAAACATATGGGCACCAAGGACAAAGTGATTAATCTAAAGTATGTGTTTGCAAACTTTGTATGTGTGCATGTCTTTGTGTATACGGCATGCAAGTGTGTATGACAAAGAGAGAGAGAGAAGAGAAGGAGAGAGAGAGAGACATTTTAGACAGAGAAAAAGAGAGAGAGAGGGAGAAAGAGAGAGAGGTGAGAAAGAGAAAAATAACATGGGGTGTTTGGAAACAAGGCTGTGTGTGTTAGAGAGAATGTAATCTCTCAAGACAGATTCAGCAGCCAGCAGCAAATTCAAAGCGTTCCCAGATTGGAGAAAAAAGAGAAGAAACACTTGATGAATTGAATACATGGGACCACAATGGAAACCCCCAAGGCTTTTTGTGTTACCCTTTTAGCATTATTGTATAACTACCACTGCACTTTTTGCAAACTGTTAAGTATTCAATCAATCAATCAAACACAAATATGAAACAGATTTGGGGGAATGTGAGAGATGGACAGACAGAGGGGGGGGGGGGGGGGGGGGTTGTGTTGTTGTGTAATAAGAAGGATTTAATGCGTGTGAAGAAGTGGGGAAGAAAAAGAAGTGACCCCGGACAGTGAGAAAGGAGTGCAGTGAATTGTAAGGGGAGATGGAGAAAGGTGTGGGTGTTGCAGAGAGGAACGTGTTCGAGAATGAAGTTTAAGTTTAAATATGGCGAGGAAATGTATAAAACATAAACATCAAGTAGCTAAGTAGATTTACTCAAGTACTGTTGGCTACTTAAGTACAATTTTGAGGTATATGTGAATATTGTGCTTTTACTCCACTATAATTATTAGAATTTAGAATTGTAGTTACTAGTTACTTTGTAGATTTTGATAATTATTGAAAATAGCGAATCTACAAGCTCACAATGCGATGCGAGCTTGTATATCTTATTTTCAAAAGATTTTTACACATTTGAAAACTTGTGAAACGGGACATTCTGCATAATGAGTACTTTTACTTTTGATACTTAAGACTTAAGTATACTTTGACGGCAATACTTTTGTACTTGTACTCAAGCAAATTTTGATTACCGGACTTTTACTTGTAACAGAGTATTTCTACATTGCAGTGTTGATACTGTTAAGTCATTTAAAAAAAACTTTTCCCACCACTGTTTGTCTGTCTGTCTGTCTGTCTGTCTGTCTGTCTGTCTGTCTGTCTGTCTGTTTGTTTGTCTGCCTGCCTGCCTGCCTGCCTGACTCGCTCCCTCCCTGGATGAGGCAAAAGGCCACCTTCCCAAAGCCAAGGTTGGGTCTAGGTTGGGCCTGGACTATAGAGCATGGTGGTGTTGACAGCTCTAACATGTAAATTGTCTTGATGAACGATTGAATGAAAGACAAATAAAGCCAATGGCTGGAGAAACAGTGAGTGGAAACAGAGACCTTCCACAGAACATGGGAGGTATAGGAGAGCAGATATTTATGTTGGCCACCAGGCAGAAGGACAGTGGAGTGGAGGAACGAGGGGGCTGAAAGCAAAGAGAAGGAATGAGAGAAAAAGGGGGGTGTAGATGATTAATCAAAGCTGCAGACACAAACCAGGACCCCCTGCTGTGCTAGGTAATACAATCAATGGTGTAAAGTAACTGGTAAATTTACTTAAGTACAGTTTTGAGGTATTTTTACTTTACTGGAGTATTTGCAATTTTCAGTACTTTTACTTTAGCCCTATGTACATACTCACAATGCGTCGTGATGCGACGCATTGTGAGCTTGCAGATCTGCTATTTTCAAAAGATTTCTTTGAAAACTTGCAATGGGACATTATTATCAGCATAATGTAAGCCTAGGGCCCTGTTTGACTTTTCTACACTGCAGTTTTGTCATTGCTAAGTGTCGTGTTTATAAAAAGCCACTAGGTGACACCAAAGAGCCATTTCAGGTGTCAATGTGGCACTGACAGGTTTTTCTCTAATACTCTAAAATGACTAATATTTTAAAATGACTGAATCAAGAGAATCAAGAAGGGTTTATTTGTTACTCACTCATTTAGGTACAAGCAGTGACATGTTAGCGTGTCTGTGTCATATTCCGCAAGACTGCGATAACAACAACAATTACAGCAATTACAGCAACAGTCTGGTTCATTTACATTACAGTAATTGGATACTGTACTGTGATGAAATAAAATGAGATTATGAGGAAAATGAGATAATGAGAAAATAAGGTAAAGAAATGTTAAGTGAAGGTTAATTCAAAATTAAAGTCTACTCTGCACACTGTGGCTGCGTACTTAAAGTGCTCTCAGTCAAAGCAAGTATACAGGATATATATATATATATATATATATATATATATATATATATACATACATACATACATACATACATACATACATACATACATACATACATACATACATACATACATACATACATACATACATACATACATATACATACATACATATACATACACATACAAATAGTAGCCTACTACACACAAGAGTACAATTATTTGGTTTCAGTTCCTCAACCATGTAGAATAATGAATAATACATAAATAAATAATAATGTCAACAAGCAGGCTACTATGTTAAATAAATAGCTATTACAGGTATATTGGACTGATGAATGGAAACAAGCCCCCAGGGACTTGTATGTTATCCTTTTAACCATATCCTTTCTTATAATATATATATATATATATATATATATATATATATATATATATATATATATATATATATATATATATATATATATATATATATATATATATATGCTTTTAACAACCTTTATAAAATCGTACCACTGTATTGTTTACAAACTGTCAATAAAGTATTCAATAATAATAATAAAAAAACTTGCACAGAGCAGCCAGCTGGTCGAGGAGGATCACCGATGCCATCGAACTGCTCCACTGACCCAGTTGGATCGGCTTACACAGCGGTTCCGCATTCCATTGCTTTGGCCTGGCCACAGAGCAGAGCAGAGAGAGAGAGAGAGAGAGAGAGAGAGAACACATCCTGCTGAAGAATAAATACCTGGCAACTTTGTAACCAAAACCTACCGCAAAGACTGGACACATTTTTTGGCAACATAATATACACATTTTGTAACATCTTTAGGCACCGAAAGGATGGCGATTTCCATTGTGGCAGGTTTGCGAATAGCTTGAGAAGATGAAAACGCAGCTTTTTGTGCCGAGAATGACGCAGTGTTTCGATCTTAACGGGTGATAAGTTTACATTTAGTGCTGTTGACATAAGCAGCTCCATCCTGTAGGACTGAGGACTCTTAATCCAAGTCACAAGACAACACCACACAACACACACACACACACACACACACACACACACACACACACACACACACACACACACACACACACACACACACACTGATCACTGTCCTGTCCTGTTATTACGGCGGTCCTGTCTGCAGTCATCAGACCTACACATCTATCTGCTGTTTACAGGTAAGGCCTTCTTTATGCCTAAATGTGTCTTTAAACGTCAATTCCGCAGACTGAAGTGAACCCCCCCCCCCAAAAGCCCGATTTGTACGTCGTTGTACGTAGCCGATCTACAAGCTCATAGCGTGTGGAGATCAGATATAAGCTCCAATAATAAGCCCGATCGGGCTTATAGATGGAGCTTATAGATCCGCTATTTTTCGCCTGCTGAGTCAGACAACACTAATATGTTGCTTTGCCCCATATAAAGATATGCCTAAATATTATGGTCTTCTTCTTATTGTAATCAGTTTTTTTTGAGGGGGGGGGGGGCTTGTTAAGTTATAAAACAACGTTGTATTTATTTATTTATTTTTCAATGTTTATATTTTTTTGTATTGACAATCTTGCAGTACAAATAATTCAGGTAATCAACCAGCAGATACTTGAACATGAGTTATAAAACAAGTGTTGGGTTTTCAGCCGTGGCTGGTGGTGACTGACAGACTAGACTGGCTACAATGTAGCAGCTGAGCTGTACGGGCTGTACTCAGAGTTGTTACTTTTTGTGTGTCGCTGTCTGGTTGTTGTTGGGGATACGTAGGCGCGTTACGGCGCATGCGGTGACCTATCGAATACTGTGGACTGGACACCGTATTCGGTCGAGGTCGTTTGGGGCCATTTCAATGGAATTGCGTTGCTATGGCATGTGGAACAGCTTGGGTTCAAGTTTATTTCTTTGCTATTGATATTCATCACAGACTGCAACTGTAAATAAATAAACTTGGACCATGGTTCATCGCTTTGCTGGCTTGTGGTGGTGGACATTTTTGTCAAAATATTGTTTTTGCCATTGACATGCAAATGAGCTGACAATAATATTACCAGAAACACATAAAGAGCTAGTCCTGAATGACCATAACACGTCTGTAACTCTGAGAATGTCCAAGGGTCCATTTGGTTCCATTTGTACACTCTGCACTCTTGTACATTATGTTTGAAAAGAAAAGAAAAAGTTTGAAAACCACTCACTGTACTAGTGGACTCCTAATGTGTGCCATACATAGTGTCATAGTAAATCAGTGTCATACATATTCTGAAGAAATCCTGGAGACTGGCATTCAGCAATTGAGTCTTATGATCTTATGATGTTGTGTAAAAACAAAATTAAAATGTTTCCACGGACAAGGCCAAGTCTTGTCACGGACACATTTGTTTGTGTACGGACATATTGATGACCCCTGACTTGGACCCATATTTGTGATGTCAAGTGTGAAAAAAGGTTCTATAGCCATCACAGCATTACAGATGTACATAAGTGGGCGAGTACAAACGTGTAGTTTTCCAGTAAAGTGAAGAATAGAGATTGAAACAAGAGCAAGAAAAACATTGATAGAAAGAGATCTTCAAATAAAATGCCCCTGAAATGAGTAGAGTGAAGAAGAATATACAGCATATTTACATATAGCAGTAACAGGTATGTATGTGAGGTTAAAATCGCAGCAGATGCAGATGTGTACAAGACATATAAATAGTCTTATGTTTGTTTGTTTATTTGTTTATTTTCACTCACAAAGTGATTAAAAAGATGCACGTGGATTAAGTAGAATGTGAGGGCACTCTCCTCCGGGAAGTTGGTGAGACAGTAGAGTAGTCTGCACAAAAGAAAGTAATCAACATGAGGAAAGTAATGTGTAGAGGATCTAGTGAAATCTATGATTTGCTCAATGTGTTTCACTTCTCCTCTTTCTCTGCTAAATACTGTATACAGCCTTGACCACTGTTTGCACATGTTTGGGTCACGGTAAGGCTGCAACAACTAATCGATTAATCGATTATTAATCGATTATCAAATTAGTTGCCAACTATTTTGATAATCGATTAATCGATAATCGATTAATCGATAATGGAATATCATTAATATAATAATTAATTCAATGTAAAATTGGCTATTTTATCCAAAATGTAAAAATAAATAAATGAGAAAATGTAAAGTAAAGTATACATGATTAGAATATACTTAAACATTCGACAATTAAGGTCTAATATTACAAAACTACAAATTGATACAAAACCTATATATCCAGTCGTTTTGGGGCATAAACAAAAAGTTGAAGGATAACATTAAGTCTGATAATGATGTACCATGCATGTTCACATCAAGTATACTTTACATTACTTAAGACCGTTAAGTGCCCACCTATCCTGTATCCCATTTTTTTAAATGAAACATTTGCATTTGTATAGTACTGTACTGTTACCTGTACTGTTACCCTTTAGCCTAAAATAGGTTGTTTTTAATCAAATCAAGCAGTCAGAAGAAGAGAAAAGCTACCATAAGGTGGCTTTTATTTATTTTGATATGTATTTATATATTTTATGGGTAGTAGCCTAATCAGCAGCTGAGCAAAATTGTACAACATGTACTTTTAAATTAATTATTCGTCTGTATTGTCTTTATTGTTACTGTAGATAGAACATGCCTAAAACAACCTAAAATCAAAATGATAAGGTAATTGCTTAATAAGTGCGATAATCCGATTAATCGATTAATCGTTAAGATAATCGACCGATTCATCGATTATGAAATTAATCGTTAGTTGCAGCCTTAGGTCACGGACACATTTTTGTTTTGAAAAATATATTATTTCAAAAGATTTTTAAAAAGTGAAAACATTTTCAAGAGAATTTCCTAAATACAAAATTTAAAAATCTTAAATGCCATAAATACATACAAAAACTTTCAGTGAGCTTGTAGGCTATTGTCACTAGTTTGCGTTCCGCAGGGAAATCAAATCTTTATTTTGGGTCTCCAGCTAAAAAGTTTGGGAACCAGTGGCGTTGACTACACAATGCACTGTTAGCTAGAGCTGTTCCTTATTTTTCTTATGTAACAAAACAAAAAGAATCAACAGACTTGCACATCCACATCCACACACATGAATGACCTCTCACTTCTTTATATCAAAAATAAGGAACAGTAAAGGCCTACATAATGATATCTAACAATACATGTGCAGTCATTAATATTTAGCAAAGAGGACAAGTAGAAGCTGAGTGAGCATCATAATGTTTAACAGATTCCACTATATACTTATTGTCACAGTCACACATTAATATAGAAAAGGTTAAATACTAGAGGAGTATAGATTTTCCTTCCTCAGTTTGCATAAGTCTTTACGCAACGGCGACCCCCGGTGGTCACACAAATCGACAGGTCAACCAATGCGGCGTAACAGCTTAAATAATTGCTCAACTTCCTATGAAGTGACGATGATTTTCGCCAGTATTGACCGTGCGTGGGTGTGGGGTGGTCGTTTGTGGGAAGTGAAGTATGCCTAATAACATCCTCAAAATGATAAATGTTAAAGAGTGAATTCAGTTCAAAGCACATTGCATTATTCTAGTCTCTCTGTCAGTGTCTGTTGCCTCAGCTGTCCTGTCCTCTACAAACATGTTTCAGTTTTGGAAGAGCATGTATCTAAAATATACACCTGAATTGATCAAAGGTTGGTTAACATTTATCTGTAACAATTGTATAATTAATTTACTTATTTATTTTACTAATCATGAACATTTCTTTCTTCTGCCAACAGACCACATAGGGATGGATAATGCTGGATACCGCACAGGGAGCTTTGAGGGCCTTCATCACTCCAGTGATGATGATGAGCTGGTGGACATAGCAGGGGCCACTTTGGACTTCTCCTCCACAGATGACGTTCCACCCCTGAGCTCAGGTAGGCCTACTGGAGGCAGTTTTTTAACCCAGATTAAGACCTGAGGCTGATTCGACAAATGCCTTCTAAATCAGTTGCTCTCAAACCTTTTCCGTGCCAAGGACCTCCAAATTGATATGTATTTGGTCGCGGACCTCTCCATCTGAAAATGTTTTCTGCTAGGGACTCCCAGAAGAGAAGATTTGTGTTAGAATATTCAAATTTATTCAAACATTTTCAAACACTTTCAAGATTTTTTCAAAATGTTAAATAGCAGATGTACAAGCACGATGGTGTGAGCTTCTATTAGATCTGCTGTTTTTGAATAGTCAAAGCTAAAATCTAAAATGACACAGATGCTTTCCCTCACTTACAGTGGTGTAAGTGAGTTTTTGTTAGTGTTAAATATGGCTATATTCCGATAGCAATCAATGCTATTGAGTGTTTGTTCAGTGTCTCCAGCTATGTACAAAGCTAACATACATTTTTACGCCAGGATACCAAATTACCATGCAGGATACAGCGATAAGTGAAACTGGAAGTGATGAAACAAAAAGAATAAGCAGATAAAATTGGTATGCAAGGAGTTTGTATTGTAACGTCATGGCTTTACTCATATACTGTATGTGCAGTGCGTTGAATTCTCCTGCGGCGCTTACTGAGCTGCTAGGCTAATTCTTTTGCTAAAAAGACTTTAGCCAAGTACAGACCCCTGGGGAAGTGGTTTATAGACACATTTTGGGCCAAATGTCTCTTATCCAGGAAAACCAGTGGGCGTGTGATAACATGGACAGAAGTTGTGTGTTTGAGAGTCCAGAGTGTCAGTTAGTTCTTAGACGTGGTTATCTTCTGATAAGCTGTATCTTTTTGTGTGTGTGTGTGTGTGCGCGCCTCAAATGAAAAGGCTGTGGTCACACTCTTGTGAATCATCAGTTGCTCCATTGTTCCTCTGTCTGTCTCCAGTTCTCTCTTCTCTGTCACACATGCATACACAATTAACACATGAGGGGAGCCTACTCTTGTCTTTCTCTCTCTCTGTCTTTACCCCATAGTCACAAAAATGGGTTGTACTTTTTCCAGCCAGCTAGCACATCAAGCAGATTATTTATACTATCTGGTCCTGTCATAGAAACACTCGGGTTGAACGTCAGATATTATTACAACCTTTTTAAAAGTTAGTTCTAGTAACGGTGAGCAACACTTGTGCTTCCACTTAAGTAATCTTTTGAATCTCAAGGAATGGCACTGTAGGGGCCAAGCCAGAAGAGGGTCTGTGTGTGCTAATCTCGCAAACCACTGGACCAATCGGGGGTGAATTTCTTGTGAATGCTGGCAGTCAGTCAAGGAAGTAAATCCCCAATTTCTCCCCACATTGTTTATACTTTTTGAAATATTTAACATGACACTGGGCTGGAAACTTTGCCAGAATATGGAGATTGGATTGACGTCATAATACTGGGCAGTGCTGTAAAGTAACTAAGTACATTTACTTAGTGCTGTACTTAAGTAAAAGTTTTAAGTACTTTTACTTTTCTGGAATATTTCCAATTTTCAATACTTTTAATTCTACTCCACTACATCTCATAGGCAAATGTTGTACTTTTACTCCACTACAATTATTTGAAAACTTTAGTTACAAGTTACTTTGTAGATTTTGATTATCATTACAAAACATACATTAACCACTTAAGCCCTATTTAAACTTTGGCTATTGAAAATAGCCGATCTACAAGCTCACAGCATGTCGCATTGTGACGCGTTGTGAGCTTGTAGATTGGCTATTTTCAAAAAAATGTAGACATTTTAGACATGATAACTTGTGAAACGGGACATTCTGCATAACAAGTACTTTTTGATTCGTTAATTGATTACCGGACTTTTACTTTACTACAGAGTATTTCTGCATTGCAGTATTGATACTTTTACTTAAGTAATACATTTGAGCACTTTTTCCATCACTGGTGCTGACATCATAAATCACTGATGTCATACTGTAGGCTGGAAGTCCAAGATCCACATGGAAGCCGCACAGGTTATAGACCCTGTCTTGGTCTAATGTGACACCTCTCAGGGTTGCCCGGTAACTGCTGATGTCACGCCGATGCCCGTCCTGCCCTAGTCTAAACAGGAAGTGCTCTGTCAAGGCCAAGAAGGGACAGGCACAGCATGTCCTGTGGTTTGCACAGCAAAACAAATGGCCCATGGGAATCATTTCAGATTTGCAGAGGGGATGAGTTGCGTCAGGCTGTCGTGAAATGAATGTGTGGGATATGGGATATGCCAAGTGTGTCATACCATAAGTAATATTTCAACCATGTTGGACCTGGCTTCCCTTTTCTGCAGATGTTGGCAAAACTTTAAAACTTGGTCTTTCCCCCCCTTGTTTTTCCCTACAAAGTCATTTTTTATAGGGAAAATAGGGTTAAGGTCAAAATGTTTCGCAATGCGACACGTTGTGAGCTTGTAGATCTTCAATTTTTACTATGAATACAGAGGTGTGCCTGCCTTGAGATTTTGGCGGGCCACAGGCACAAACCGTCTGAAAACACTACATTAACCCAGATATTACAACAAGCTCACAGCGCGTCACTTCGTGCCGCTCTGCGAGCTTGTACATCTGCTATTTTTGAACATTTTAAAACAAGAAATGATGACGCAGTCATATTAATACCAGGTTGCTCTCTCCAGCGTCCCCGCACGTAACCAAATGGACCCGTGGTCCTGTACCCTTTCGCTCGCGGAGTAACAAATCGCTGTTGGAGGCGGCGCTATGTGTATGAGGAGTCAAGTCAATAGTTTGTTTGGTGGCGACGACTACCACATTGTTTTTTTAAATAGTTTGTTTGGTGGTGACAAGGATTGAAGGACAGCCAATGATGAAAAGGTCGCTAGAAAGTGTTTAGAAAGTGTTTAGTAGTTGATCAGTCTCTTCCTAGACCAGGCTGCAAGCAACCTGGTAAAAATCTTAAAAGTGTGAGAACTAGGCTACTGATTTTAGAAGGCATTCGTGGAATTGGCCTGAGGTCTTTTAATGGGCTAAAATCATGACTATACAAAAGAGTAGCATGAGATGTCAACCAATGAACTGCATCTGCCTGGTGACTGCTTGATGACATTATTACATTTCAGTAATGCTTCCTCATTTCAACATTTCAGTCCAGTGTGCTTCCGTTCCTTAGAAAAGGGCAGTGCTGCTGTCAGCCATTAGGTCTGCCCGCTTATGACTGACTGATTTCGTTGTACCTCGATATCCGATTGTCCGGGTTGCCAGGTTGTGACCGCTGTCATTGTAAACGTCGTTATCAAAGTATTGTTGTAATTTTTCAGAATGTCCAGGTCGCCCGGTTATGAGCAGTGGTGTAAAATAAGTACATTTACTCAAGAAGTACTGTACTTAAGTACACTTTTCAGGATTTTTTACGTTACTGGAGTATTTCCCATTTTCAATACTTTTACTTCTACTCCGCTACATCTCAGAGGCAAATATTGTACTTTTACTCCACTACAATTATTTGACAACTTTAGTTACTTTGCATATTTAGATTATTATCACAAAACATAAAATTAACCACTTCAGCCCTATATACATTTCGGCCATTTGAAAATAGCCGATCTACAAGCTCAAACATTTTTCAAAAGATTTCTATACATTTGAAATGGGACATTCTGCACGAAGAGTGCTTTTACTTTTGGTACTTTAAGTATATTTTGATGCCAATACTTTTGTACTTTTACTCAAATAAATCTTGATTACCGGACTTTTACTTTGTGTCATGTGACATCATCATCGTCAGAATATTGTAACAGCATTCATTATAAGAAAGTCTGGGTTGCCCGCTTATGACTGAATCACTGATGCTATTTTTGACATCATCAGAATGTCAGAGTGTGCCAGACTCCACACCAGAAGATAGGCCATGAATTGTCTTTTGAAAAGTGAGGGTGTGATTTGTCTTTAATCTGTAAAAAGGCCATTTAATCCTTGCACACCATGGAAGAAAATAGAAGATGACTGGACCCTAGTAGCATCCCTATTCTGGGGGCGAAGATATATAGTGTAGAGGGAAAACAGGAGTGTTCTTACTAACCCTGGGGGAATACGGAAAACTAAGTACAGTGTACATAGGTTTGAGGCAACAGTGGCATATGCTGTATGAGGGTTCATCCCAAAGCCCACTCCCTATAGCAGCCCGTGAAAGACTGATTTGAAGGTTCTTTTTGTAAAGCAAAAAATAACTTGAACAAAAAGAGATGCAAAGCCGATGTTTATTACATTCAAATATTAATATCTTTGGCATTAATTCAGGCGCTGAGGATAATTTATAGGGGATAAATGAAAGAATAAAGAGATCCCCCAAAGAGACCCACTTACCATCTTTAATGGAGAAGGTTGTAATGATTCAAATTGATTAGTTCCTCACTGAAGTAACTCTTAAGAGCTTTTTAATAATCTACCACCACCATGGTTCTGTTGGCAATGGCAGACGTTGCCTCAGCCCGAGAAGCTTAGGGATCAAACAAGGACATATTGTGAGAGATAATCAACGTTCTTGATCAGATAAATTCAAGATCGCTTGATGGCAGTGGCGTTTGTTCGCATAAGGATTTTTAATGGGCCCTTGGCATGCCTTTTTATTTCCTGTCATTTAGTGTGCTCACCCTCTTCCATTCCTCGCCTTTTTCCTCTTGAGCTGAATGGAAACAGCCCTGAGGAGCTGCGACCGCACATTAGCGTGCGTGCTAACGGCCACTTGGACAAGCTCAACCATGAGCAGGAGAAGAGTTTGCTGAAGTCGTCCTGGCTGCTGCCAGGAGGGAAAGGTCTCCACAGTCAAAATCATATCGACAGGTGGAACTTACTATAGCTGAACTTATTGTATCTGCATACATAACAACATAATCGCAGCAGTAAAGCTGATCGCGCAGCTTAGCTTTTAACCCATTCAATCCGGGAACGCATCTGTGTCATTTTAGTCATATTTTATACTATTCAAAAATAGCAGATATACAAGCTCAAGGCGCGGCACTGAGTGCCACGGTATGAGTTTGTAGATCTGCTATTTTTGAGTGGTGCCAACCACTCCTACATTTGACTGTCCGTATGTCCGTCCGTCCGTATGTCCGTCCGTATGATTGGTCAAGCTTCACGTGACACGTGACAATATGTTGTCACGTGTCACGTGACAACATATTGTTGCTGATTGCAACACAAGGATGCAACCAGTTACACTTTCAAAGGCACCACTCTCTTCACACTGGGTGTGATTTTTTTTTTAAATCATGATTTTAATTTTAAGTGAACATTTGTAACTCAAATATTTGAGATCAGAAAACTGTTAGGGTTTAGAAGACATTTGTAGACGTGTTCCCGTATTGAATGGGTTAAAAGCATTGCCCTTGACGGACAAACCAGGCAGTGAACTGTTTTTTTTTTTTTTCACTTGATCCAATCACTATCATCCATCCATTCTCATACTATCACTGCAAAGTTTACGTGCATGATTAAAGGGCAGTCGTGCTATTTTGAGGCAGCAATCGTGTAACTTAACACGAATGAGGACCGGCACAGTTTCAATAATGATAGTATGAATATTCCTGCTTACACACTGAATGGGATACAATGCCACTGTAAGTCTTTGATTCTAGGTAGATATCAACATTATTGAGATGGACAAAGAGGGCTCTTTTAAATATTTACTTATCCAAAACGTATCTCACGTACTTCACGGTTTACAGTAGCCACATTGATTTTCCCGGAAAAGTCTGATACAAGTTATGTTGACTTTGCCTCAAAATGTTTGAACTGGTTAACGTAACGCTCAAAAGTATTTGCTTTCGTGATAGCAGTCCTTGTGATACAGTAGGTCTCCTGAGGCAAGAGGAAGTAAAGAGAGAGATTTTTTTTTAAACTTCACTGAAAACAACTTTCATTTAATCCATTAAGACCGGGAACGCAACTATGTAATTTTAAGATTTCTTTGGCTATTCAAAAATAGCAGATATACAAGCTCATAGTGCGGCACCAAGTGCTGAGCTATGAGCTTGTATATCTGCTATTTTTTTAAATATCGTGGAAAATGTGTGCAAATCTTTGAATTTGAATGTTTTAAAGTGAACATTGTTAACTCCGATCTCTGCTTCTGGGGGTCCCCGGAACAACATATTTTGAGATGGGGGGGGTCCGCGGCGAAGTACATATAATTTTCTGGGTCCTTGACATGGAAAAGTTGGAGCACCACTGATATACAGTAGCAACATACTGTTAGGATTTAGAAAACATTTTTAGATATGTATTTCGCCACGGACCCCCATCTCAAAATGTTTTCTTCAAGGGACCACCAGAAGCAAAGATTTGAGTTGCAAATGTTCCCTTTAAAAATATATATATTCAAAGATTTGCACAACTTTTCAAGATAAATAGCAGATCTACAAGCTCATAGCGCGGCACTGAGTGCCGAGCTATGAGCTTGTATATCTGCTATTTTTGAATAGCCAAAGAAATCTAAAATAACACAGATGTGTTCCCGGATTGAATGGGTTAAGATTATAACTTGAGCATGAGCTTGTACACTTTTCTGTTGCGACGTGGGATATGAAAGTGTGCAACCACAGTGTTTTGGTTAGCTCGAGTCTGACTAATAACTATAAGGTTTCAGTTCTCTGTGCAGAGTGCAGACTCAGGGATTGGTTCTTACTTGGCTGCAGGAGGGTGGCAGGTGTCAAATTCGGTCTGGGCAATATTATCGTTTTATCAATGTCTTGATATAAGACTAGACATGTCGTCTGGGATTTTGGATATTGTGATATGGCAAAAGTGTTGGTTTTAATCACTTAAGCCTTCTTTTATACTTTAAAATGTTTTCAATATTTCTCAAAAATATCATAAATAGCAGATCTACAATGTCGCAACTCATTGTGGGCTGGTAGATTTTAGCTATTTTTTTTAAATCAACAAAAAGCGAAAGAGAATTGATATCTCACAATACAAAAATATCATCACAATAAAGGTATCGAGGTATTTGGTAAACCAAATATTGTGATGATTTGATTTTGTTTATATCGCCTAGCCAGATGTATCGCTCCTGCCAAGCCTGACATGATGCAGTTGACCAAGGCATTGACTGCCAAAATTCCTGAATTGCTGAACTATTACCCTTTGCTATGGACTCTCTGATAACATTCCGTTTGTCTAGGACAGAACATTTATAATCGGTAAAGTGACGATAGAACAAATAGTCTTTCTTCTGACTTCTTCCTCTTCTCTCCACATCTTCCACCCCTCCAGACCCAGAAACCCCTTAATCCCTCTGTTGTGGTAATGTGTTCTTTATTTAGCCTGCCATTTACACTTTAACCGTTGTCAACACCGTCTAATGATTGACCAGCAGTGTGACAACTAGTGTCGACACCCTCGGTTACACTGTGACTCTCTCTTCATGGAGCATTACAGCCAGTGGTGTAAAGTAACCTAGTACATTTACTCAAGTACTGTACTTAAATGCAATGTTGAGGTATTTTTTACTTTACTGGAGTATTTCCAATTTTCTCTACTTCTACTCCACTACATCTCAGAGGCAAATGTTATACTTTTACTCCACTACAATTATTTGAAAACCTTTTAGTTGCTAGTTACTTTGTGGATTATTATTACAAAACATACATTAAGAACTTCAACCTTATATACATTATATAGCCGATCTACAAGCTCACAATGTGACATTATGCATAACATTATGCATAATGAGTACTTTCTACTTTTGGTAGTTTAAGTACATTTTGATACCAATACTTTTGTACTTTTGCTCAAGTACATTTTGAGTATTTCTACACTGCAGTATTGATTCTTTTTCAAAATGATTGAGTACTTCCACCACTGATTACATCTGTGTTCATCAGCCACAAGGTCAGCTCAGGACAGCGGAGGAAACGGAGGAATAAATAGAACAAAGGTTGAAAAGATTTCGAGTGGGGGGGGATAATGGTATGGATGCAGAATAGGAGTTTCTGGCACAACGTCACGTACTTCCAATTTAGTGCACGGAGAAAAGAGGAAAAAAGGGTCTAATGAGGTCAACACTCCAGCATATAGAACAACGTTATTGTTAGAACAGCGCGTTTCGGCCTGTGGCCTTTGATTACCCTGATGACTCACAAAAGCTGCTGAAAAGATGCACCTTTTTTTTAAAGCTTTACTTAATCCATACAACGATTTTAGCTGAGCACCTCTGGCACGCCTGTTAATTTTTAACAGCACTTAACGGCTTGCTTCACACTCATAAATTACAGAATTAGGCCGGAAGATTTTAGTTTTCTTAATGTCAACATAGTAGACGAAAAAGTATGGTCCAATATACAGTAGCCAAGCCAGCTCATGATATATAGCGATATCATGACGGTACGTCATAGAGCTTCTGATTTCAGCAAGACTTGAGTGTAAAAAAAGCAATGCTCATTGCTTGGGCAGATTGAAAAAGCAACCGCTGTCACTTGATAATGTTGTTTGAGATTATAGTGCAATTCCCTAGATTCATTGCAATGATGATTTATGCGTACCAAAGCAACAGTACAAGCCACTGGGGCTCAGGAGGTAGTGTGGCCTTCTGGGAATGGGAAGGTTTTCCCAGAAGGATGTTTGTCGAAGTGTTCTTGAGCAAGACACTTAAACCCTAACTGCTCCCGATGGGCAGGTTGGTGTCTTGCATGGTTTCCTCTGCTGTCCGTCAATGTGCGAATGTGTGTGTGAATGTGACTAGAAAAAGAACCTCATGCAGTCCATTTGGTGTCGTGTAGATAAGGTCTTACTGAAAACTAGAAATGTATTGTAGTTTTTTTTTTACTTGTTTTGATGATAAAAAATGAAATAAAATCGAGCCAGCCTCATCCTTTAGCCTACATCTGGGAGCTACTCAATGCAAGAAAATAATATCCAGCACTCCGAAGTCCTTCTGGTACTTTGAATTCAACTAAGGCACATGCCTTAAATTAAACAAATTAAAAGTACCAGAAGGACAATGGAAATTGTGAGTCTTCATGAGCCGTGTACCCGGCAAATTGCATTTATACAGATTGAGTGTGCTAGTCTTTTCTTCTACTTTGAGCTACTCCATACACGCAGTAGAACCGTTGTCAGGCCAGACGATCATTAACATTGGGTATAAATGTAATATTGCGTAATTAAAGTCACCTTGTGTTTATGCGTAGCTCTGCACAAATCAAATTGAATCACGTGGACAGTGGAGTTAAACCTGAGTTCTTGCAGGAACATGCATTCTCTAATTGGTCAGTGTCTCATGACTCATTGTCCAGTAAAACAGTTAGGAATAATAAACTTTATTGCGTTACATCAGATGTCTCTTTTCGAAAAGGTAACCCAGAATCGTCCTTAACCTTAAACGTTCCAGAACCCTTGAGGTTCTGTGATATTTGTTTGTTTGTTTACTCTTCCATTATAACCAGAGCCACCCCTGAACATCTAATCTCCAGCACCGCTGGCTTGATCTCAGCAAAACTGAGAACACACACTCCCTGGATGCCAATTCAGAACCTCTGCCCCAAACCTTTCACGTGGGCCTGTTATAGCGCCACCAGCAGGTCTAATTTAGCAAAACACATTTTTGGAACAAAATGCCTCGAATCATGAATGCAGTGTCCGATTGCTGTGCAAGGCCTAAGAGGGAATGCACCCTTTTCACATTGGCCTATTATAGCGCCACCAGGAGGCCACAATAACCTACCTGGCGGAGACCTTTTTCTAGTATTACAACTGAAGTTGTGTGTTATTCGTTTTGTCTGATCAAACAACTGAGATCTGACGCTACTCTCCTACCGGAAGGAAAAAATCCAATACAACACGACGTGATGCTTACTATGTTTGCTGGGAGGCGGCCACATTTTTTGTTTATTGATCTTTCTAGGATTGCTGGGTGCGTGGATAGGCTATGTGAATATCTTTGCACCAGTGTTAGGGTATATCTTTGTACCAGAGGAACTTGTTTTGCACTTTCATAACTCAAAAGTTGTGCTACAACTGGTTCCTGAAACGAGTGCACGCACCATGGAATGACACCTTTTTTTGGGGGGGGGGGGGGGTGCCAACTAGTTGGTGAATATGCCAACTAGAGCAGTGGTTATCAACCTTTTCTGGCTGTGACCCCCCAAAAGAATCATATTTGAACTGGGGACCCCTAACAAGCACGGATACATATTGTGAAAATAGCAGATCTACAAGCTTGTAGATCGGCTATTTTCAAATGTTTTGCCTCTTATATTATTTGACAATTTGGCCAATGTTTAACCTGTTTTTTATTGTATAGTTTGTTGATCACTTTTGATGCAGTAATGGTCTTTTTTTCTCTTTAATTTTTCTTTTTTTTATTGAGGTAGTAAAAAGGTTCTAAGTCCTTCAATTGTCACTTCACTGTCATCTGGGGACCGCCCCAAAATCATGTGGGGGTCCCAACCCACAGGTTGAGAACCACTGAACTAGAGCGACAACACTGCACAGGTTTAGTTGGCAGCGATGGTCTGGTCCATCCAGGCACGCAGCTCGGTGACACGGGCGTACACACCAGGGGAGTTGACACTGCAGTATCCACTGCCCCAGGAGACTACACCGACCAGGGTCCAGGCTCCATCCTTCTCACAGACCAGGGGCCCACCAGAGTCACCCATGCAGGACGAGGCTCCAGAGGCTCCAGCGCAGATCATCTGGTCACTGATCAGGTTGCCCCAGTATTTCTTGCACTGCTCATTGGTGAGGAGGGGGAGAGCAGCCTGCTGGAGCAGGGCAGGGGTGGTAGAATCAGAGGGGTCGGTCAGGCCCCATCCAGAGGTCACACACACCATTGCACCGGGGAAGTTGTCACTAGTCTCAGCCACACACACCGGGGAAACACGCATGCCCAACTTGGCAGGGCTGGCCAACTTGAGCAGCTGGATGTCATTGCTGTATATTGGGGATCCGAAGAGGGGGTGCTTGAAAGCCTTTCCAACCCTCATGGTCTGGATGTCCTCGGCGTTTGAAGAGCGGTTGTGCTCGCCCAGGATCACACGTGTATCCGTTCTGATACGGCAGTGGGCAGCGGTCACAACCCAGTTCTCGTTGATCAGGGATCCGCCACAGTAGTGGAAGCCGTCGGAAAGCTGCAAGGAGACCTGCCAGGGCCAGGAGTGAGGTACAGCCTCCTCACCGTTGACAATAAGGGAGTGTCGAGTGATTACTGGAGGGATGGCAGGCAAGCCGCAGCCATACGCAGCGCCAACGAAGGCAAAGCAGTAGAGAATCCACATGTAGGCGGCCATCCTTTCAACTTGACTCTAGCAGGCTGACTGCAGCGTCCTTTATACTGGAACCCGCAGCAGTGGTGTCCGATAAGAAGTTAAGATGTCAAATATCCAAGTTAGTACAGATGCTGTTGTACTCTTTCCTGGTGGGAGCTGGTTGATGTGGTTGAAGTTTGTAGCCTTGTAGATAGCAGGAGATTCGGGGTAACGCTGATTGCATCTGAATTCATGGAATGACTGCAACCATTTATATAAATGCTTGACTGGATGCTCGTGACATCTTCCTGATGTCATGATAAATCAGCTATCATCAGCATGATGTCATATCTCCAAATTATGATTGTCGTGGGCGGGCTTCAATAACAATCTGTCCAATAAGGCCCTTCCTTACATGCTGTATTAACACTCAAATCAAAACACCTGGGGAATCATCATTGACAACACCTGTGGAATCATGGCCTTACTTACAGCCATCCCCAAATGTATGAAGTACATTTGCTTCCTAAAAAGGCCAATAAGTGGGATCCGCTGAGACTGCAACACTGTCCTCTGTTCCCTCTGGGATGGCTGGCAGGACCACCAGCCTGGACACTGGTCCTGTGTATTTGTTCTGACCGACAATCGGGGGCGAGTGCCAAATATCCTCCACCTACAGTCCCATTAGCTCTCACCTAGCAATTTGGTCCTTCGAGTTGGATTGTGGCACTTAACCCTGCCCCACTATAGAAACATATTTTTTTTGGGTCCCGAGCTAAATAGTTTGGGAACCACTGAGATATAGCAATGTGTTTGTACATATTGCAGATGCAAACATGCAGTGAAGACAAGAGACAGAAAATTATCCTGCAGCCTCTCTGACCTCTCCTACGTATTCCAGAGACCGGGCCAGTTATTATGACCTGACCCCTCCTACGTATTCCAGAGACCAGGCCAGTTATTATGACCTCTGACCTCTCCTACGTATGCCAGAGAGCAGGCCAGTTATGGCGAGGCAAGAACTCACTGAGGTCCTGCTGCCAGTTCCCATAGCAATCCCCCAACCTCATCAGGTCAAAGTTCATCTCACCTCACTGACTCACCCTGGAACTTGTGTGTGTGTGTGTGTGTGTGTGTGTGTGTGTGTGTGTGTGTGTGTGTGTGTGTGTGTGTGAATACAATAATACGTTGCATAAAATAGTTGTTTTTTGAGGACATCATTAGTGTGTGTACTAGACATTAGTGAGAAAAAGTGGTTGCGTAATTGAAACTTGATGCCAGCAGGAACCCCTGTGGTTTACTGCAAGATACCCAAAACTTGTCCTACCGCCAACAATCCTCCCTCACACAACATGAAGGAACTAAGCTGTTGCAACATCGTCCAGTACACTGGAATCTGTGGAGATTCTTCAGAAATGCAACATTTGACAATTTCACACACACACACACACACACACACACACACACACACACACATACACACACACACACACACACACACACACACACACACACACACACACACACACACACACACACACACACACACACACACACAGTCACACGCAGTGAGTTCTTGGCTCACCATGGTTCTTCTCTCTTATGACTTATGTTACTGGAAGCAGCGTCTGCTTTGTTCCAGGAGTAGTTGACCCACTTCCTGAGAAGGCGCTGACACTGGATCATACCATACTGGTGTGTTTTTTTAGGGAGTGCTTTTGTACATTGTTGTCTTTTAAATGAAGAAAATCCATATGTGGCCAGGGTTTGGCCCCTAAAACATTTGAAACACTGAAAACGGCAAAGATGAGACAACGACTTCTTCTGTGTTTGTTTGACATTGTGTGTTTTGCTACTGTTTACCATTTCTGTATGGGTATGATATATACCGTATGAAATGGTCAGCTTGCTGTCTCTGGCTTTTGTAATGCCTTTTGAGGGGTATCTGAGTAGGAAAACTGAGGCAGACGCGTTCGAGCGATAGACTGATGAAGAGACTGCTCCGGTGGGATTCAGTCCTGTATAATATTAATAGAGAAGGATGTGGAGCCAGAGGTGGAGATCTTGTGTTCCTCCTGTACCACATTATTAAATAGTTTTACTGCCTCGCCCTGGTCAGCCGGGGCCTGATGGAGGGGAAAGGAACTGGTTGGAATAACGTGTTCCTTCCACGCGCTACGTCCAACCGGGGAAACTCCCCCCTGTCAGTTGATAAGAAGCGGCCTGCTCACTCCTCATGCATTGAAGGAAGCATGAGCTCAGGCTGGCAGAGGGAGAGTAGTGCCCAGGATTACAAGCTTAGGCATTGGCATTGGGTGAAAAATGGGTTACAAATAAAAAAAACGTTTTCATTACTGCAACCTTGGACCAACTTCTTGTTGCAAATGCATACTTTTACCATTTCACTAAACAAAGTTGATCCTACGACCGGACCACTTTTTAAGAGAGGGTTTCACAGAAAAACAGTCTCTCTGTAATTAATGATTATGTCCTTTTAACAATGTCCTTCCTCTCCCGAGAAATTGTAACGTTGGAAGTGCATTGTAACGTTGAAAGTGCATTAATGCACTCTGTATTTTTTATTCTGTAAAGCACTTTGTGTATGAAAAGTGCTATATAAATAAAGTTGCCTTGCCTTGCCTTGGAACAGAAAGTAAGAGGTAGAGTTCCAGCTGCTAGCGATGCCTATAACAAAATGTAGCTTCCCCATGAAGTGATGCGACTTCCGCATCACGATGAGTTGGAACCGAGCCAACGTCTTTGACTCTTCACCTTTTCATCCCAGGAATAGAAAAACTGTCTTTTAGTTGGAGCACGGGATCACATGGGACTCCCAGAATTGGGGTCATTTTTACATTTTGGGGAGTAATGGTAATTTCAATTTAATGGCGTCCATATTTTGGGCATGTCATAGATTCAAAAGATGTTATTTATTTTTTCAAAATAGCTAAAATTGCTTTGTTGTGAGCCATTTTTGCATTTAAAAAAAAATTGGGCTTAAGCGGTTAGAAGGCCATACAACTGCCCTTGTTGTGGCCAGTTTTCATTGTTTATTATCTGAACTGATTAAATTGAGAATGATTTGATGCATATACAGCCCTGTCCTCCAGCGCTTTGTGCATCTCACAGGAAGCACCGCCTTTCTCTCTCTCTCACACACAAGATCACACAGGGTCACACAGGGTCGACGACCTCATAAACACACGCACACACACGCACAGAGAGTTTTTATTTCCCAACCGATGACTTAAACAGATCAGCCAATCACAGAGAGTCCTCCAAGCACACGGGCATATTAAAGTCCAGCAAATCATCATTCACTCCACAAACGCATTAGCCAATCATTACCGGTTTCCCCCTCATGTTGTCTCGTCCAATGAGAGAACGCTGACGTCACCCTACACTTCCTTGTTGAGTTCAGATGAGGGGAGGGGGGAGATATTGCCGGTGCCAGTGTGAGTTGTAGAATTTCCTTCAGTGGCTGTTTTTTTGGGGGCACAGAATGTAAAAAAAATGGACTGGGAGATCTGGAATAAGCAGATCGACGAGGATGAGGAGGATTTAGTCGATGTTGAAACCGAGGGTGAGTTTACATGGAACATGTTGCCACCACTTGTTGTTGTGCTCTGCCAGCCTGCTTATCCAGTTACTGTTCAATGGACTTTAACCTATTTTAGCCCTGATACACCTTTTATACGTTGTTATACAATTCCAAGATAGGAACACCTGTGTCATTTTAGTCGTTACTATACATCGCTGTCTCCATATTCAAAGTTTTTGTGATGTTTCGTAAATGAACGCCCTACTTGATCATACTACAGCGCCACACAAAAGCATCAAAAGTAGCAGATCTACAAGCTTCGCGCCGCGTTTCCAGCTTGTAGATCTGCTAGTTTTGTTATTTTTGAATGGTGAAGGTAGGATTGTGAAGGAGTTGTCGGCCTCAGGTCTAAATGGGTCAAATTTTATGCTGTCTCCTGCTTAAATGGTGGACTCTACTCTCTCTCAAGGTGTTGATTGAGGGTGTGTGTGTGTGTGTGTGTGTGTGTGTGTGTGTGTGTGTGTGTGTGTGTGTGTGTGTGTGTGTGTGTGTGTGTGTGTGTGTGTGTGTGTGTGTGTGTGTGTGTGTGTGTGTGTGTGTGTGTGTGTGTGTGTGTGTGTGTGGTTGCTCTGGATGTAGTTATTGAGGCTTGCCAGGTTTCATTCACATTGTTTTGGTCACATGTCGTGTGTGTGTGTGTGTGTGTAAGAGTCTTACGTATGTTTGTGGATGTATGGTGTGTGTGTGTGTACTGCACAGGTCTGTTTAGTCCTCATAATAAAGGTCACCAGCAACAATCACATGATGGAGCTTATTTCCAGTCCATAATATTAGCCTGTTTATGTCTGGTTCACTTCATATAGTTAGTAAATCAAAGGGCCACACATAGCTGTTTGAAGGTTAAAGTCAAGCCCTCAGTCTCAATTCATTCTACTACTTGTCACACGCTGTCGTTGATGTTTATTTCTATGACGGAGAAACCTGAATGAGAGAGTGAGTCGGGTCACTTGAATTCTTTTGCCTAATGTTTGTTTTTGGCAGGACTATATCACATATTAACCCATCAAGACTGGGAACACATCTGTGTCATTTTAAGATTTCTTTGGCTTTTCACAGGGTCCCCACGGTCATGAAATTCCTGGAAATATTTTGAAATAAAAAAAAAAAAAATCCAGTACTGGAAAAGGTTTGAAATTGATCAAACATCATCAAAGGTCCTGGAATTTATCAGGGGTCCTGGAAAAAATATTTGGCTATGCATTGTTTTTGGCTATTGATTTTGTTAAAACAAAACATTTTCATAAACATGAATAATATTACACGAAATATGTAACATAAGTAGTTTTGCGCCGAACGGGCTGTGTGACGGCAGCCTAAAATGTATGTCTCAAACTTTATTTTTGCTACACTGCCTATCTTTGGGCATTCTACATAGGAGTAAGAGACACATTATTGCGCCGAATGATTGTTATATAGGCCTGGAAATTGGGCTAAATATTCTGGAAAAGTTTTGGAAAAGTTTTGGAAATTCATTGCTAAAAATGTGTGGGGACCCTGTTTTCAAAAATAGCAGATATACAAGCTCATAGCGCTTGAAGAGCTGCTATTTTTTTTTTAAAACATGGAAAATTTGTGCACATCTTTGAATATATATTTGTTTCAAAGTGAACATTTTTAACTCCGATCTGTGCTTCTGGGGGTCCCTGGAACAAAATATTTTGAGATGGGGGTCCGTGGCCAAATCCATATAATTTTGGGGGTCCTTGAGATGGAAGAGTTGGAGCCCCACTGATATAGCAACATACTACTGTTAGGATGTAGAAGATTTTTAGATATATATTTGGCCGCGGACCCCCATCTCAAAATGTTTTGTTCCAGGGACCCGCAGAAGCAAAGATTTGAGTTACAAATGTTGGCTTTAAAAAATATTTATTCAAAGATTTTCAAGATTTTTCAAAAACAGCAGATCTACAAGCTCATAGCTATGAGCTATGAGCTTGTAGATCTGCTATTTTTGAATAGCCAAAGAAATCTTAAAATGACACAGATGCGTTCCCGGATTGAATGGGAAAGGGGAAGAGAAAGGAGTGGTACAATTTATATAGTCCCTTTCTCAGTCCAAAGCGCTTAATGTGCTTTGAATTCATGCCAACAACACATTCACACACGAGAATGTGCGCATTGGCGGGATCATCCACGCAAGGCACCTACCTGCTGATCGGGGGGCACTTGCTCAAGGACACTTCGAAATGCAGCCAGGAGGAGGCCGGGGGTGTGTGTAGATAGATAGACCTTAATTGATCCTGAAATGGAAATTCAGTTGGGGTGTGTGTGTGTGTGTGTGTGTGTGTGTGTGTTTGCGTGGGTGCACCTGTGCTCACAACATTTCAGACTTTGCCATCCGTTTTCAGGCAATTGCCTTGACAACATGTCTGAGAGGCTAAATCTCATCAAATGGTGGTCCGTGGCTCACATGCCAAATAAATAATGGACCTTGATATGAAAAGGATTGAAAACCACTGTGTTAGACGGATGTCGGTCTCTTTCAAAATGCAACCTGTGCTCACAACATTTGAGTCTTTTTGCCATCCGTTTCGGGCAATTGCCTTGACAACATGTCTGCCATTATGGGTGGTGATGCAGAGCAGCTGCTCCTCCATGTCCTTGGCTGTATGGAACAGGATTGCTGACGTTAGTGTTAAACAATTAAACGTTATTTTTAAAAATTCGAATTCAAAAGGTTTCAAAAAGTTTGTGACGTGCTGTGAGCTTGTAGATCTGCTATTTTTTAATAGCCAACACTACAATCTAAAATGACACAGATGCTTTCCCAGTTTTAGTGGGTTACGGTGACAGATTTGTAGTAGTAGTCTTACAGACTACGTTTGGCTGCTATCATTTTGCCTGTAACCATTTTCTAAATGACAGATATTATGGCACATAATTATTTTCTGTGTATACTGTATCTACACAGGACTGGGCCGGCTTATCTGCGCAAGCCGCGGGCAAGGGCATAATAAGCAGCCAGGCCCAAGGTCGGTTATACCGAGGCCTACAGCGAATGCCCAGATTATCATTTGTTTATGGCATATGTTATGGGTGGCTGAGTGAAGCATTGAACGAGTCCTCGGCCACACCTATTGTGGGCGTGGGTTATTTGCTCTCTGACTCACTCTGACCCCGACTCACCTGACTGACCCGCTCCTTTTGCCTGAGCTAGGTATTGAACACCTGTGACCAATTAAAGATGGGGTTGAAAGTGGAGAGGAGGAACACACAAGGGAGAGAGACACCAGGCAGTAGTCCGGAGGAGACTCCTCTACTCCCCATGTGTTTTTGGTTATTTTCCATTTGTTTGTTTGTTTCCTTTCCATTTCATTCCTTTTTCCTCAACATATTTTGATTTTGTTGAGTTTTGTTGTTTTAGTTTTGGCCACGAGGTTGCGGTAGTCTAGTTTTCGGACTGATTTGTAATAGGTTAGTTGGGGTTAAAGTTTTGGTAGGTTAAGGGGAAATGCTGGGTCCGACGGCCCAGTGCCTTCCCCACCTTATGTTATCTTTTGGCCGGGACGTTTGTTTGGAGTATTGTTTTCACATTTTGGCATGTTAATTTTGGTTTAATTAAAAACACAGTTTGATTGCATTTCCTGTTGTGGCGTCCATCAATGTGTTGTGGTCTCTGAGCCCTTTTTTTTAAAACGGAGAGGCCATAACGGCATAGCCATAGTCACAAAAACAATGACATAAGTAGCATTTGATCATCACAGTGGCTGTGACACGAGTAACCTTCCACAGCAAGGTCACTCTACTGTTTGGGGAAACAGTGGCCTAGGGCACCGCTAAAGAACTATGGATGCAGAGAGTGCTGAAACACAATGCTGCAGGGCACTAGGAAGAGGCACACTCCAGCGCGTCTTTACCATAGAAATGGCAGAAAAGTGCTGGCAGCTCCTTACACTGTACCCTTACAGTTTCACTACATAAAATATCCTGTTTTCCTCAAGCCATATTGTGTCATTGTGTAATCCGGGAACGCATCCGTGTCATTTTAGATTTGAGCTATAAGCGTTATTTTATACTTTGACTATTCAAAAATAGCAGATATACAAGCTCATAGCGCGGCACCGAGTGCTGCATTATGATCTTGTAGATCTGCTATTTTTGTGCAAATCTTTGAATATATATATTTTTAAAGCAAATATTTGTAACTCAAATCTTTGTTTGGGGGTCCCTGGAACAAAATATTTTACAAATGTTTGCTTTAAAAAATATATATTCAAACAAAGATTTGCACAAATTATTACGATTTTTCAAAAATAGCAGATCTATAAGATCATAGCGCGGCGCTATGAGCTTATACATCTGCTATTTTTGAATAGCCAAAGAAATCTAAAATGACTGATGCGTTCCGAATACTTAAATGCCTAAACTTGTCAGTCTGTCTCATGACACCAAGGCAAATATGTTTCTGTTCTATAAGGCAAATAATTGGCTCATATGTATTTTGCTCTGTGTTTAGGTTATATCGGTTGATCTTTTCTCCCAAGTTGTTAGTCAACCTAATAACCTACCTCTGGGCTACATGTCTAAAGTCCACCCACACACTGGACATGAGAGAATCCTGATCATTAAACTAAAGAATGCATGGCATCAGATATAAAACTAAGATTATCTAAAGCTGCACTATGTAACTTTCCTGTTCTCTGGATTTGAACCTGGCTCTCCTGCGCAAGTGCTGACATTTGTACCGCTGAACTAATAGAGCCTGTCTGCTTGCTCAGGGGAGAAATTACATTTTTTACTTTGGACCAGAAACGGGATCGTGTCAAACCAGACACGTCTCAATAGAAGAGCAGGGAGACCAAATACAACCGCCCCAATTGTATAAATTATATCGTACATAGAAAGCTCAGAGATTGGACAAAATAGCATTTTATTCTCACAAAAAAAGACAATACAGCTTTAATGTGCAATTCTACTTATTTTCTTTTTGCTTTGTTCATTATAGGGTTTAATACATTTTCTATATTTTTTTTACTTTGGGTTTTCATTTCATTTCGCTTAACAATATTTTGTCCATTTTAGTTCACTATAATCTGATCACACAGATCTATGATCAGTTTGAAAGAGGGCTTTTGTTTAGCTGACTCATATCTGTGTAATCTACTGAATATAGATAGAGCTGACTCAGTGTTTAAGTATAGCTGGGGTTTTGTAGTTTTGTCTGCGTAAGCATTTTAGGTTGTATAGCCTACATATTACCTAAAGGTACAGACTAGACACATAGTGGATGTCACTGCACAGGAATGTGTGTGTGGCAAGGCTGCTTGTCACAAGCCTTACTTTTGTGTGTGTGTGTGTGTGTGTGTGTGTGTGTGTGTGTGTGTGTGTGTGTGTGTGTGTGTGTGTGTGTGTGTGTGTGTGTGTGTGTGAGTGTGAGTGAGAGAGAGCAAGATTGGGAGTGAAAGATAATGATAAGGGTGAATTGAGAGAGTAATGGGATCTGACCTTTTTCAGTGAGACACACGCACACACTTTAACAATTTATTCATGTCCACATAAAGGAGAGCATACATACAAGGACACACACATTAAAGGTAGAGTTAAGGTTACATTCACAAAATCATGGCATATGTCTTCATGATACAATAAGCATATCACTCACTACTCTATGGGTATAGAGAGTATGCACATGCGTCACTTTTCCACCGGGACACACCCCCCTCATCTAGACTGAGTGGCAAAACATTGAGCAGCATTGAGCTTTGGAGTTTGGAAGCGCTCGTTGGAAATCACACAACGGTCCTTCGTACTGTACCACCTGTTTCTAAATTGCACATAATGTAGGAGGCAGCAGGATGTTGCGTTTTTCAAAACGAGCGCTTCCAAACGCTGACACTTAGAAAAATAATCACCTGCATGGAATTTATTGACAGAAAGTAGCTCATAACATGTCTACGGTGGATTTTTATTAAACACAAACTTTGCAAATAGAGGATAATTCAAGCTTTCTGTACAGCTGCCATGTTGGTGAGTTTAACGTTGTTTAATACAATCAGATAGGACTTTTCTGTTTGGCTGTATGGGCTGTCAAGGCCAGAAAGTCGTTTTTTTGCCGGGTACGATGATGTCACGCGCATAGCCTCTATAACAGCCTCTCTCCGCCATATGTGGCGGTCTGGCGGCTACCAATGGGTTAAGGTGACCACACACACACACACACACACACACACACACACACACACACACACACACACACACACACACACACACACACACACACACACACACACACACACACCGGACTGAGAGAGTGAGTGTGCTTATGGTGTTTGATTAGTTCAAATGTGTCACTCATTGTCCCACTTTAGCCTTAAAACCTGAATGACTAGTAAGCTCAGGTATGCAAATGCCTCTGCGGTGCACTGCACACACACACCTGTTAAAACTATGCCTCTCTCTCTCTCTACTATCAGACCTGAGCTGATAGAGCGAGGCACACCCCACCTCACACTGGGCCACAAAGAGGTAGCTAGGCTATATTGTGTATGTACTGTTTGTAATTGTGTACGTATGCTGTGGTGGAAAAAGTACTCAGATTTTTTGCTAAGTAAAAGTGTCAATACTGGAATATAGAAATACTCTGTTACAAGTAAAAGTACAAAAGTATTGGTATACAAATGTACTTAAAGTACTCATTATGCAGAATGTACTATTTGAAGTTTTTGATATATGAAATGGTGGTAAGGAATTGAAAACATTTGGCAACCACAAGACAGAAGAACACAAGAAGTGGTTTTGTTGGCCTGGCTATGAACTGCAAAGGCATTTAAGTTCATGTTTATTGTATTGCGCTACGGTGTTATTATCTGCTACAAATCAACTGCCTTTGGGGACATGTGGGCTACGTGCTATTGTCCATGTGCACTGTGTTGTAGCACTATGCGCTATGGTCTTTTATTTGTCATTAGCCAATTAGCATAACTGCCATCTGAGATGTATAATGTACTGAACAGAAATAGTTGTCTTAGTTCCGGGGTTTGAGTTTTAGTGAACTAGTGAAGGCTACACGGTCGCTGTCAAAATAGGGCCTGTTCATTTTGGGGTTGTCTTGGGTGACTGCCTGTATGCGTTTCTCAGCAGTATGTTAACATTTCATACCCCCCCCAACACCACAAGAGTTGGAGGTTAGATCCCCGCTGTGGCTGGGTTTGAACCTTGATTTGAGCAAGGCACTGAATCTGCTCACTCATTGTCACTGGCACATTTCTCTGGATAAGAGTGTAAGATTTACATATTTGTATTGCCATTTCAGATCTTTACTGTATTATACTGTACTTTAGAATGTTAACTTTTATAGCACACTCTGTGCAGCATGTCACACCATCACTGCTAAACCTGTTGAATCTTGAAATGGAAGCAGAGAAATATCAAAACGTTTTGTTCAAACCAAAAGTTGATATCCTACTACTAGACAGGAAGCCTTTCCATAGCCAGCCCCTCCCATCAGATCATTAAGATGTCTCGTATGAATGCTCACATTAAAGACATAACAGATTAACCAATTGTTCCATTCGCCGCCAGGGGACTCTATTGTGTGTGTGTGTGTGTGTGTGTGTGTGTGTGTGTGTGTGTGATGCACACAAATATTTCACTTCCTGTCCTTGAGCCGAGCCGGTCTTTGATTGGTCGGTGTGTGTTTATTGTTGCCACTGAGTCAGTGCCACGTTACACAAGGGCTTTTGTCTGGTTTCCACTTGAGAAATGTGGTGTAAGTTTTTGCTATTTTATATGCTCATCAACACAGCATTGTGTGGGAGTGAGTTATCGATATGAGCCTGTGAAACGTGTTTACAAACACAATTCTTCTTCTGGTGTTTCTTGAGGTCAATAACAAATTGACCGGTTGCAGGTGCAGGCACTTTCCCAAGGAGTTACAGATAATGTGTGCGTGTACGCGTGCATGTGTTTTAACCCATTCAATCCGGAAACGCATCTGTGTCATTTTAGATTTCTTTGGCTATTCAAAAATAGCAAATCTACAAGCTCATAGCGCCGCTCTATGAGCTTATAGATCTGCTATTTTAAGAAAAAAAATGAGAATGTGTGCAAATCTTTGAATGTATATATATTTTTTGAGCAAACATTTGTAACTCAAATCTTTGCTTCTGGGGGTCCCTGGAACAAAACATATTGAGATGGGGGTCTGCGGCCAAATACATATCTAAAAATGTTTTCTAAATCCTGACAGTATGTTGCTATATCAGTAGTGCGCCAACTTTTTCCATGTCAAGGACCCCCAATATTATGTGTATTTGGCCGCGGACCTCCATCTGAATTTCTTTTGTTCCAGGGACCCCCCAAATTGTGAAGATTTTTCAAAAATAGCAGATCTACAAGCTCGAGTGCCGCGTGCTATGAGCTTGTATATCTGCTAATTTTTTAATATCCCAAAACAAAATACACTTAACTGTATGTACAGTGTACATGCAGTAGGCATGCGTGTGTACACTACATACAGTACGTGCAGACAACTTTCAATGGTGTACTGTAAGTGCAAGGGATGGTTTCTTGGAGGAATGGCTTGTCTTTCTCTGTGCAGTTCCTGTGCTCGTTAACCACTTAACCACTTAAGCCTTATTTTATACTTAATCATATGACAGTTTGGGGCAAAAATAGCATCCAACAAGCTTGAGCTTGTAGATCTGCTATCTTAGCAATTTCTTTTCACTTATAATGACATGGCCAAAATTGGGGAGCTTGTAGATTGGCTGTTTTTTTTTCAACAAAGAGATTTGGTGTAAGAGTGGAATAAAGGAGGGTTCCAAGTATAGATCCCTAGGGGACTCCAGTTTCTCTGAACTACATTTTAAACCACATTTTAAGTGGTTGCTGTGCTTAACAATAGATTACTGTATGCAGTCAAATGGATCGTTTCTCCTGAGCTCGGTCATGTGTTCTCACATGCACACTTGAGCTTTCTCACAAGCGTCATTTCTGTAAATCTTTGTGTTTGTGTGTGCCGGCGTGTTTGTGTGCGTTTTGGACTGTACCATACAAATATGTTTGTTGTGTGTGTGTGTGTGTGTGTGTGTGTGTGTGTGTGGTGCTATTGTAAGTCTCACTCCTTCTGTCTCTCTCTCTCTCAGGATCTTACGAGGAGCCGAGCAACAGCGCCGGGCCAGCCAGTATGAATGGTAATGGGCCCAACAGCAAGTGGGTGGACCCCACTGAAGACCCCGTCCCCGGGGTGGGAACCTACGAGGACTTCAACACCATCGACTGGGTCAGGGAGAAGAGCAAGGACCGTGACAGACACAGAGAGGTACAATAGTGTGTGTGGTTGGGTTGGGGTGGGGGGGGGGTAGAAATCTTATTTTGGTCACTTAAACATATTGGCACACACACGCACGCACGCACGCACGCACGCACGCACGCACGCACGCACGCACGCACGCACGCACGCACGCACGCACGCACGCACGCACACACACACACACACACACACACACACACACACACACACACACACACACACACACACACACACACACACACACACACACACACACACACACACACGCACACACGCACACACGCACACACACACGCACTACCAAACCGAAGTATGAACACAATAAAATGCCTAAATAATAAAATATGTTCTTTTCCACCTACCGTACCTCCATTTTTTTCCTTTTCCTCCTCGTCCATCTTACTCTCTTCCTCCCTCTATCCATGTTCTCTTTCTCTCCCGCCCCCACCCCTCCACTTCTGTAATTCCTTCCTTCTCTCCATCCTTTTTTTCATCCTTCTGTTCCTCTCTCCCTCTCATCCCTCCTTTCATCCCTCCATCCATCCCGTCCTCCTCCAGATCACCAGTAAGAGCAGACAGTCTACGTTGGCTTTTCTGCACAGTATCAGCGATGCCTTCTCTGGATGGCTGTTGATGCTGCTGGTGGGCCTCATGTCAGGTAACACACACACACACACACACACACACACACACACACACACACACACACACACACACACACACACACACACACACACACACACACACACACACACACACAGCTGTTGGCCGTGGACCCCCATCTCAAAATATGTTGTTCCAGGGACCCCCAGAAGCACAGAACAGAGTTAAAAATGTTCGCTTTAAAACATACATACTGTATATATTCCAAAGATCTGCACACATTTTCCACGATTTAAATAAAATAGCAGATCTACAAGCTCATAGCGCGGCACTCGGTGCCGCGCTATGAGCTTGTAGATCTGCTATTTTTGAATAGCCAAAGAAATCTTAACATGTCAGTACTGACGTGTACATTACACTAGAGGGCAGTACAACCACAGCAGAAGCTGTTGCTGTCTGTCAATAAATCCATACTCGTCCCAGTCTGAGAACCCATTCGGGTTGGCCATGTTTAGGGCAGTGGTGTTGACTGTCTTTAGAGATTATACACTAGTCCCTACCTGGAGATGTCCGCGTTCAGACTATGCAGACTTTACGTTATGTGCCCTGTATGCGTAGTTGCAGTTTTGGAGAGGATCACTGCTCATTTGATCCTGCTGTGTGTGACAACCCGGTAAAACGACCTGACATTGAATCGTTGCCACAACCATTAGATGTATATGTTTATCGTTTACATTGTTTCAGCTGCTATTTGTGCAAATAACACAACGTTCAATCGGAGGATGCGCGAAGGTTGCGCGTGTCAATAAACGCTGCGTGCCCCCCTCTGACCCCCTCTGCTCATAAAAACGCTTTCACGGACACGGACACTAAAGTCCTAAAGTCCTTTATTACTTTGTAGCATTGAGCCAGGTGTGTGTGTGTGTGGGGGGGGGGGGGGTGTTATGGGACCACGACGGCGGCTACAGATCCTATAGCTTGTGAGGACCGTAACCGTGACAACAAAGCCCATTCCCCCGTGGATGTGCGTGCGCAGTAACTCCGAAACACCGCTGCGTACAGTGTGACAAGAGTTCACATAAACGCTGATAAACAGCTTAACGTTGCTTGTAGATCTGCTATATTTTTTAAATCGTGAAAAATTTTGCAAATCTTTGAATATATTATAATTTTTTTTAAGCAAACATTTTTAACTCAAGTCTTTGCTTCTTCGGGTCCCTGGAACAAAATATTTTGAGATTGGGGTTGGCGGCCAAATAGGCAGATACATATAATTTTGGGGGTCCTTGACATGAAAAAGTTTGAGCACCACTGATATAGTAACATTAGGTTAGATTAGCCACTTAAACACTGTATATTTTGTTGTCTGGAATCCCCCAGGGGTCTATACTTGGTCTGTTCCTTTCTTCCCTCAACAGTCAACACCAAATCTCTCAAGAAAATATAGCCAATCCAGAATCAATGTGTCGTGTTGCAACACATGAGCTTGTAGATCGTCTATTTTATCCAAATGTTCAGTCACCTATGGCATGCCCAGTAAAGGGACTCTAGGGATCATGTGCACTTTAATTGATCCTGCAGGTGAAAATGTAATCATTACTGCAGTCAAGATATATAAAGGCATAAAGGTCATAAAAAGACAGAATGATCCGATTATACAGCAATCAGTACTTAAAGTACAATTAAGCCGCTCTTATCCGGAGCTACTTACAAAGTGCAAGGACATATCGAAGGAAGTGTCAACAACAGGTTGTTGACAGGAGTGCTAGGACATGTTACAGTCAGAGTTACTGGGATAACGAGTAAACAACAAACCTAGCTTCTGTCTTTTTTGTGCTTATGAGATGATGCATGGTAACAGTATGCACATATAATGTTATGCATATCATCACTGTCAGGCAGAAACTCTCTCATTTCAACCTTTTATTGTTTTTGATAAATGAATGCCCTATTTTGACTTTATTTTATTTTCTACTTTTGGCATGTACAAAATAGGGATGCCAGGTTGAAAGTGGTTAAGTGGGGTTTATACTGTAAATATTTAACCAATGAAAAGGTGAAAGAGCGTGTGACTAAACTACCGGTACTTCCATTTGAACACAAGTAAAAAAAAGATCTTGAAAAGTAACAATTTTATACATACAACTTAAGGTTTCTGCCCAAAAGACGTAATGTATCAATACACATAGACGGATAACATTGTGCACAAGTAACACAGAAGCAGCACTCACCTCACACCAGTGCTGTAAGTCTGAAATATTACCTCTTATTAATTCAGTCCTGAGTCGGACCCTCACACTCTCTCTCTCTCTCAGGCGCTCTCGCTGGCGGTATCGACATCTCGGCCCATTGGCTGACGGACATGAAGGAAGGGGTGTGTCTCAACGGCTTCTGGTTCAACCACGAGCACTGCTGCTGGACGTCCAACGAGACCACGTTTCAGGAGAGGGACAAATGTCCGCAGTGGAAGAGCTGGGCGGAGCTAATAGCAGGGACCAGTGAGGTAAGACAAACAAAGAGAACAGTCTGGCTTGGCCAGATGCTTATGACAAACTGGCCGTGTTCACAGGTGGGAAGCTGGGTGGGGAAGGCGATCTCTGTTGATGCGCGCCTTTTAACCCATTAAAACCGCGAACGCATTTGTGTAACCGCTTTAACCATTATTTTATACTTTGGCTATTTTTGAAAAATTGTGAAAATTTGTGCAAATCTTTGAATATAATATATTTTTTAAAGCAAACATTTTTAACTCAAATCTTTGCTTCTGCGGATTCTACAAATGTCTTCTAAATCCAACCAACATTTTTAAACGTATGTTGCTATAATCAGTAGTTCTCAAAACATTTTCATGTCAAGGACCACCCAAAATGTATTTGGTCGCGGACCCCCCCATCTCAAAATATTTTGTTTCAGGGGCGCCCCCAGAAGCACTCTCACTGATTTACTGTAACCATATAACAGTGTGAGATCTCTCAGGTCCTCTGACAAAGGCCTTCTGATTATACCCAAGACCAGACTCAAAACTAAGGGTGACCGTGCCTTTGCAGTGGTTGCTCCCACTCTGTGGAACGCTCTGCCTTTGGTTGTAAAACATGCTGAGTCAGTTGACTGTTTTAAGAGTGTGTTAAAAGCACATTTGAGTCATAAGCACCTTTGTCCTATGAAGTTTTTAGCTGACTCACTTGTGCAGGTAAATGTTTTTGCTTGTATTTATTGACATTGTATTGCTCTTATGTGCCTTGTGTTAACTTCTTTTAACTGTATTGTTGATACTGTGGTTCATTGTACAGCACCTTGTAATGTTGTTTTGAAAGATGCTTCATACATAAAACGTACTTACTTATCGGTAAGCAAGGAGTGGTACCGGGGAGAATAGTGTGTTCCTCCACATGGTGCATCCTCCCAGTGACTCCTCACTGTCAGGTGAAAAGAAGCGCATGGAGAACCATGTGTTTGACACATGTGAGGAGACACATGGTTGTCTACCACCTTCCCAACACCAACCAGTACGTGTTGTCAGTGTCAGGAACTACAAGGAGGGAATTGGAAATTGGCATTACAACAAAACCCAAAGTGAACTGAGTAACCTTTTCAATTAAACAAAAGTACATTTTTATATGATCTTTCACAAGTGTAATTTTCACAATAACCATTCCACATCAAGGTGTTTTTTGACAACTCTTAGTGTTTAACACTATTAAATACTAATGTTATTCACCAACATTACTTGGGCACTGGAAATGTAGTTATTTATGTATTTTAAAGTTTATTAATATACATATTTGACAAGTTGATGTTGAGTTCCAAAATATCCTCGGGTGCTAGCCTGCTAGGACACTTATGTAGACAAACGCTGTAATGACAACCAAAAAGACTACAAATATTACACAGTATGACTTTAAAGCCACTTAAAGTGACTTCAGACTTCATTTGCTGCCAGATGAGTTGTTGGTGATAAAATGGAGAGGATATTATTTGGAGTATCATATCTTATTTACTGTACTGATATTCAGGACAACACTGAAATGAAAAGTTTAGTGCTTGGGCTCTATCTAGTGGTGGAAAGATGTCATAACATTTGTAAAGCACAGTGCTGTGTTTAATATTCTGGACAAAAATAACTAACATTATTAATTACTATGTGATCTAAAACAATGGTTGTCAAAGTGTCCCTCAGGGGTCCTCGAGGGGGTTCCAGGGGCTCCCCAGCTAAATGATTTATAGTGATAATTACCAATGGTAACCCTTTCCGGCCTGTAACTCTTGAGAGTGTATAAATGGAACAAAATGGACCCCATTTGTAGTCTCGGAGTTATGGGGGTCATGGCCTAATGCATACCAAATTGGGGCTCTTTTATATTTTGACCACTGATCAAACTCTGTGTGTGTGTGTCTTACAGGGACCGTTTGCCTACATACTGAACTACATGATGTACACGTTCTGGGCTCTACTGTTCTCCTTCCTGGCGGTCATCCTGGTCAGAGCCTTCGCTCCGTATGCATGTGGCTCAGGAATACCAGAGGTGAGCTTACGTTAGCGTGACACATCGTCACTGTCGGGTGGAAACTATGTATGTCCAAAACCTGTTCCTTTTTGTTTTTAAATTGTGAAAATAGCAGATCTACAGGCTCACAACGCCTCGCATCGTGAGGCATTGTGTGCTTGTAGGACATTGGTTAAATATTTAACCAATGAAAAATATTAACAAGTATTCTCTTTTTTCCCATTTACTGAAAAGTAACCGTTTTGGACATATTGTCGAGTTTCTGCCTGACATTGTTGATATTCAAATCATCCTATGAATCACGTTATTCCACTGAGATTAGTCCACATTATTTATCTCAGCAAATCTAAACGTTCTTGTCATGTCGTTTTACAGAGGGGTATTCTATTGTCAGTGCTACACAATGTTGTAAGAGTTGCCTGGTGGTGGCTCAACCAGTTAGTGCAGAGACCACATGCTCCTACTGTAAAGCATAAACAAACACACACACACACACACACACACACACACACACACACACACACACACACACACACACACACACACACACACACACACACTGCCTGAGGTCTGTTACTGATATTAAATACTTCATAATGTTCTATTCTGCTCCTCTGAATGTTGGGTCTGTGCTGTTTGCTAATGCTAGGCCGGGGTAAAAGCCACAGTGAATGAATGCCACAGGAGGAACCAGTTTGAGGATGTTTGCTGTTGCTTAATACCTAGTGTTGTGGTTTTTCAAATCCACTGTCGGGGGCCATATTTCGAAATCTGTATCAAATCGCTTCCAGGCTCTCTGCTGAGGTCTTATAAATGTTTTTATTGTCGTTATTCTGAAACAATTCTTTTTTTTTAAAAGCTTTTTGTAGCTTCCTGAAGGCATATTAAAGAGTTTGAGGCATTACTCCATCCAGCCATTCATTCCCTCACTTCATTGCCAGGCCAGTCTATTGCCACCTCAGTGTCTCAAATTAGGTCTCAGTGATGGCTTTATTTGATTAGACCATGGCTGGATGTTTTTATTCACTGTGCCCCCTTGCTGCGCCTTAACCCATTTAGACCTGGAAAGCCTAAACGTTGTTATACCTTTCAATCTGTCTCTCTCTCTCTCTCTCCCCCTCTCTCTTCCTCATCGTCTGGTTTTCCCGCTAGATCAAGACGATCCTGAGTGGGTTCATTATCCGCGGTTACCTGGGGAAGTGGACCCTGATCATCAAGACCATCACGTTGGTCCTGGCCGTGTCGTCCGGCCTCAGCCTGGGCAAGGAGGGCCCGCTGGTCCACGTAGCCTGCTGCTGCGCTAACATACTGTGTCACCTCTTCACCAAATACCGCAAGAACGAGGCCAAGAGGAGAGAGGTGAGGGAGCGAGGCAGTGTTGATTTTGACAACAAATTTTGATTTAGTTTTAGTCATAGTCTTTTTAATACAGTTCCATTTAGTTTTAGTCATCGGAAATGTTTGTTTTAGTCTAGTTTTAGGCCTTGATTGCGTTGTAATAGATGATTTTACACTTGGTTGCATGCTGAAAATAGCCGATCTACAAGCTCACAGTGCTACGCATTGTTAGCTTGTAGATCTGCAATTTTCACAGCGCCCGAGCACTCTGAAACATTTTAGTCTAGTTTTTATTTGTTGACGAAATTGTTAATATATTTAGTCTTAGTTTTAGTCACCATAGCTTAGTTTTTATTTAGTTTTTGTCAGTGAAAAAAGGTAGTCGACGAACATTTTTCGTCATAGTTTTAGTCAACAAAATCAACACTGGAGCAAGGGAAGGGGGGAAAGAATTCATGGATGCAGAACGTAGAACACCGTTAACCACATGAACCCTAGTGTCCCTATGCTGGACATAGTAGGTGAACATTCAGCAAATGAAAGCAGGTCTACAAGCTGCCACGGGATAAAAGGATAAAATGCTGCCATGGATAGAATATATCACAAGTTATCTGAACCCACACAGTCAGACATCTAGATCAATATGTTTACTCTGCAGTCAAACACAGCTTATCATTTGTATAATGTTGAACAAAGACAAGCATTCGATAGAAAGCGATTCAGGAGTCCAGAGTTGGTTTTGGCTAGACCGCACAATACTCGCATCGCACTAATAAAGCTGCAATCCAAGCAGCATTCCTACCCAGGTTTCAAACCCTGGTCTCCTGTATGGGAGATCAAATCTACCGCTCAGCCAAGAAGGCATCCCTGCCCCTTGGCCAGGGCAGATATTGTGCTTATGAGCTTGAGTCAGTACTATAGGCGCCGGAGGAGTAGCCGAAAATGAATGAGTCAAAAGCAAGTGCGTTTTCCAAAGCAAACGTACCGTATTAGTTTCATGGCGGTGTGTCTGGGGATTTCTATGAAGTAGGTTAGGCTACCACATCTCTCTGAATGTGGAAAAGGTTTGATTTTGGGTTTAACATAATAGAAACTGTGGTGGATACTGCCATCAATCACGCCTATACAGATTGGTTAAAATAATGTTTTATTTATGGAATTAAGTTCCTGATTGTCGTTATAATTTGTTATGGAGTTAAGTTGATGAGGCAATGTCCATTTTAATGCGATTATATGACTATTTGATTGTTTGGTATTTGGTGATGTCATAGGTTCTATCAGCAGCAGCTGCGGTGGGTGTGTCCGTGGCCTTTGGAGCACCAATAGGAGGAGTTCTCTTCAGCCTGGAGGAGGTACTACTGGCGCTGTTGCTAGCTTTAGCTTCCCTTTGGTTTTAAATGAAACTCAACTTAAGTATTTTATGTAGTACATTTTTGTACACGAAAAGACTTCAGGGAACATGTCATGTCAGCTTCTGAGAGAGAGAAAGTTGTACAAAACAGAGTCATTTGTGAACCAAATTTAATGGGTTCAAAACGCACTGTATAGCCGTTACCTCACACATTAAGAAAAAGTGCACACATGAAATGTAAGTAATGCTAAAATAATAAAACAGACGAATAACGACAAAAGGGGAAATGTACATTTAGACACTTCACTCTGTGTACACACACACACACACACACACACACACACACACACACACACACACACACACACACTGATGGTTTAATACCCCCCTATGTTAGAATGTATTTAGAAAAAGGAAAAACTTAGACAATTATTATACTGTACATCAACAAGCATCTGTATGATATTATTTCTTGAATTTAGACATCCCCGATTGATGTAACCCTACTCTCTCTTTCTCTATATCTCTTTATTTCTCTCTCTCTGTGACTCTCTGTCTCTGTCTCTCTCTCTCTCTCTGTCTCAGGTGAGCTACTACTTCCCTCTGAAGACGCTGTGGCGCTCCTTCTTCGCCGCCCTGGTGGCGGCCTTCACCCTGCGCTCCATCAACCCGTTCGGCAACAGCCGCCTGGTGCTGTTCTACGTGGAGTTCCACGCTCCCTGGCACCTGCTGGAGCTGGCGCCGTTCATCCTACTGGGCATATTCGGTGGCCTCTGGGGGGCGCTGTTCATCAAGGCCAACATCGCCTGGTGCAGGAGGCGTGAGTGCAGAGAGATGGATTACAATGTCTACATCAGTGGTTCTCAAACGTTTAAAGGACCCCCATAACTCTGAGAGTGCACAAATGGAACCAAATGGACCTCCATTTGGTTCCATTTGTGCACTCTCAGAGCTACAAGCCTGTAAGGGTCCATTTGGTTCCATTTGTACACTCAGTTACAAACCTTCAGTGTTCAAATTTCAGTGTTCAAATTGACCCAATGAAATAACTAATTTGAGTCCATTTGCAGACTCTCTGTTAAATGAACAGTTCCTCAGAGCTCATCTTTCGAGTGTGTAGGTACTGGTAGGACAATTAGAGTTCTCAAATTCTGCCCGAACTCTACCCGACCCAACATTTCGGGCCAAAGGTTCCAAAAAAAAAAAATGTTATAGTAATTGTTGCCTCTGTATATTCTCTCATCTGTCTCTATCTGGTCTTTCTCTCTTTCTATTCTCTCTCTCTTCCTTTCCCTTTCTAGTCATCCACCATTGTGTAGTTCCCGCACTTATACTGAAATTAGCAGATCTACAAGCTCACAACCCGTCGCGCTGCGACGCGTTGTGAGCTTGTAGATCGGCTATTTTCAGCATCTGAGTCTAGTCTACTGTGCTTTTATTTGCAGCTGTTGGCTAGGTCTCTTTTTCTGAATCTCTGTGTCTCCCTCTATAAAAAATGTGAGTGTTTTATCCCAGCAGAGCTGACCGGGCTTCATAACGTTTACATAATTAAATTATAATGAATAAAGACAGTGTTTGACACAGACCAGCAGCTGTAACGCAGACCGTTCCTATGATATGTTGATGTTCTGTCAACAGCAATCAGGCGTACAAAACCACGCAACAGGCCACAGGCCGACAACATTAATGTATTACATGAAATACTAACCCCGGTAATATTGGATAATTACAGCGCTAGATATTAAAATTAACAAATAATGTGTGGCGTGGAAGAGAAGACGTTTACTGGGGAAAGGGGAAAGGAACACACAGTACAAGTCGACCGTTTACAGACTGGGCGCGGTGACAAGATTGTTATTCGTTAACTTGTCATTGTGCGGCGTTCTGAGCGGTGACGCGAACGCCGTGATGAGGAATGACATGATGATCGTTTCTGCACATTGTCCTCGGCTCTATTTCACTCACGACCACACCCACCCATACACACACCCACCCACCCATACACGCACGCATGCACGTGCGATCCCACCCAACATTTACCTTTCCCTTTCTCATTGGTAGCAGATGGATACCAGCTTTTAATCTCTCTCTCTCTCTCTGTTTGTCCTCTTTCTCATTATCCTCCCCCTCGCTTCATCTCTCCGTTTCCCAGACTCTCTCTCTCTCTCTCTCTCTCTTATTGTAGCTGATCTTGTATGAGGAACGCCCTACTTCCTCATACAAGAGTGTCACACAAAAAGTAGTGAAAATAGATTTTTTTTGCTATTTTCACCATTCTAAATTGTTATTTAATAATAATAACAAAAGGTTTCCACCCCACAGCAACGATATGTTATCTAATATTATCATTATCTTGTTGTATATCGTCTCTGTTGGGTGGAAACCTATTATGTCCAAAACTGCGACTTTTCAGGATTCAAATTCGGAAGTATAAAAAATAGATACTTTTGTGTGATGCTGTAGTATAATCACGTAGGGCATTAATTTACGAAAAAACAGTTAGGTTTCTGCCCAACAACATCGATATTGTCTTGTTATTGTCACAGTCTTGTAGTGTCACGCTAAACTTTTGCTGCTTGTACCTGCATGAGTGAGTGACAAATAAATGCCCTCTTGCTTCCCTTCAGGTAAGACCACTCGTCTGGGTCACTACCCCATCGTGGAGGTGTTGGTGGTGGCTGGCTTCACCGCCCTGGTGTCCTTTCCTAACAGCTACACCAGGATGAGCGGAGCCGAGCTCATATCTGAGCTGTTCAACGACTGCTCTCTGCTCGACTCCTCACAGCTCTGTGGATACAAACAGGTAGGGGTGTGTGTGTGTGTGTGTGTGTGTGGTGCAGTGGTTCTCAAGTTGGGGACTCCCAGGTGTCCTTGAGGGAGTTCCAGGGGGTCCCCAGCTAAATTACTGATAGTCAGGAACCAGGTCTGTAACTCTGAGAGTGGACAGTATTTGGTTCCATTTGTACTCTATCCCGAGGTATGTGGTCTGGGGCCAAATGCATACCTATAACTGGGGGCTTCTCATTTGAATACTACCAGTGGGTACGTGTGTGTGTACATGCTTACAGTACAGTAATGTGTGTGAGTGTGTAACTTGACATAATTAGTGTTGATTTAATTTCATGTCATGATTATCGTGTCATAATTTTCGTTTCGTGTCATTTTTAAATATATCTTGTATCTTCCCCTCCCTACCCTCTATACCCCCCTCGCTCTGTCTGTCTCTCTGTCTCTCTGTGTGTCTGTGTGTGTGTGTCTCTCTCTCTCTCAGCCTGCTAACCTATCAGAGACAGGTGTGGGCAACACACTGGCAGACAGACCAGCAGGTCAAGGTCTCTACACGGCTCTGTGGCAGCTGTCCCTGGCTCTGCTGTTTAAGATGATGGTCACTGTGGTGACCTTCGGCATGAAGGTACGGTCCCTGGGAGGGGGGTTGTTCTCTCGCACACTGTTTGGTGGTGTGCATGTACTCACACACACACACATCACATAATGTCTCCCTCACACACTCGCGCTCTTTCGCTCTCTCACACACATGCATACCCATCTCGGCACGTACCACGGCACATCAATCAGGAGGAATTACTTTATGCTCGCAGCCCTGATCCAGCATCATTTAATGCTTTGCAGGGGAAGAAAGATGTTGCGAGGGATGATGTCTTAACTGCATGTGTCAGTGTTAAAACATTACTGCTTTGAGGTTATCAGGGGGGAGACGACTCCCTTTGGCTCTTACTATCACACACACATGTGCACGCGTGCACACGCATTGGTATTACTATACTTGTGAGGACGTACCAATTTTAGGACGGCATTTTTAAACAGAATAGTGGAGAAAAAAAACACTGCTAATTTGTGGTGTGCAAGTCCTTCACCTCTTCAGTTGTTATTCTTAACCATAAAAAACAACATTTTCTTGTGAGGGCCAGCAAAACTGTCTTATTTCTCAAAACGCACACACACATTACACGTACGTGACGTTTGGCACGCTAAGCACCTTGAGAGATTTGTTGGAATGCACAACGGTAAATCTTCTCGACTTAAATCAGTGGTGGTGGAAGCCGCTGTTATGAAGGAGATGGGATCGGACAGATGGGCGTGTAGGTTTTTCTTTCCGTTTTGTTTTGTGTCTTAATCATACTGCCACACTCACTTAGTCGTGATGCCTGTACCATGTATCTTCATGTGTGTGTGTGAAGCACTTTGTAAATCTTTCAGTTGAAAAAAACGCTATACAGAAGTGCCGCACTATGAGCGTGTAGATCTGCTATTTTTGAAAAATCTTCACAATTTGTGCAAATCTTATATATATATTTTTTAAAGTGAAATTTTTAACTCCAATATTTGCTTCTGGGGGTCCCTCGAACAAAATATTTTGATGGGGTCTGTGGCCAAATACATATAATTTTGGGGGTCCTTGACATAGAAAAGTTGGAGCACCACTGATATAGCAACCAAACAACATTGATATGTATTTGAAAAATGTTCAAGATTTTTCAAAAGTACAAGCGCATAGCGCGGCACCAGCGCTTGTATATCTGCTATTTTTGAATAGCCCAAAGAAATCTTAAAATGACACAGATGCGTCCCCGGATTGAATGGGTTAATAAAAAACAACATAACAAAAGCTGTTCCTTTTAAACTTTGTTGCTAAAAAAACAGCATTACAAAAGTTACTCCCTAAAACATTTCAGTCAGAAAACAGCAATACAAAAGTTACTCCCTAAAACATTTCAGTCAGAAAACAGCATTACAAAAGTTACTCCCTAATACATTTCAGTCAGAAAACAGCATTACAAAAGTTACTCCCTAAAACATTTCAGTCAGAAAACAGCATTACAAAAGTTACTCCCTAATACATTTCAGTCAGAAAACAGCATTACAAAAGTTACTCCCTAAAACATTTCAGTCAGAAAACAGCATTACTAAAGTTACTCCCTAAAACATTTCAGTCAGAAAACAGCATTACTAAAGTGAATCCTTCCTCCTAGGTCCCGTCGGGTCTGTTCATCCCCAGCATGGCGGTGGGAGCCATAGCGGGCAGGCTGCTGGGCGTGGGCATGGAGCAGCTGGCGTACTACAACCACGACTGGCTCATCTTCAGAGGGTGGTGTTCGCCGGGCGCAGACTGCATCACCCCGGGGCTCTACGCCATGGTGGGGGCCGCAGCGTGTCTAGGTGAGGCTCTGATGAACCAGACTGCTCACACTGTTGTAGTGGTGTCGAGTAACATTTACTCATTCACTCTACTTAAGTACAATTTTTAAGGTATTTTTTTTACTTTACTAGAGTATTTCCAATTTCCAATACTTTTACTTCTGCTCCACTACATCTCAGTCAAATATTGTACTTTTACTCCACTACAATTATTTGAAAACTTTAGTTACTTTGTAGATTTTGATTATTATTACAAAATCCCCTCGCAGAGCCACGCTGTAAAGAATCATATTGCTCACCAGACAAGCTACATTGTCGAGGTAATGGATCATTTATATCTCTCTGGGTCGTCCTCAGACAAGCCCTCCATCGTCGCATCGTGTATGTTGCCACCCAACCCTGTATCAATTTTGTCAAACTAAATAATATTTTTGTCACACAAATCTGAAATTCACAATTTATACAAAAGTATAAATTCATTTTGATTCCTCTCAGTTGACAGGGGTGGAATAGTCTAGAATCTATTGACCACAGATGTGAGTGTTCACCATTGGCTTCTCAGTGACAATGAAATGCAGACGACATAAAACATACACACCCAGTTGTCCCATGACACCATGACAACAAAATAAGCCCCCCGGGCCACATTCCACTAATACGTATAGATCAAAAAGACTGTGATCTCAGAACAGACCAGTGGATGATGTCTTCATTAAAAGTGGACATCACAAGACAGTGGAGTCGTTTGAAGAGTTTCCTTCCAAAAGCAGACGTCCACCAGAGAAACGTGTGACGGCTCTGACATGTGGTGTACAAATGGTGTCTGTAACCAGGGATTGATTTGTTAGGAAAAAAATCGTCTTCAACGTTTTTCAGGCCAAGGACCCCTTAGCTGAGAGAGAGATGAAGCAGGACCCCCCCCCCACACACACATACTGCATAACATTGTGTGTAGCTTCATAGACTTGCTTGACCTCACTGTTTAGTTGGTCTGTGCGAGGCGTTGTGAGCTTGTAGATCTGCTATTTTCAGCTAATGTTCCCCTCAGAATAGGGGTGCTATGGTTCAAGTGGTCAATGTAAAAATGGGAAAATGTTCCTATCACACAACCTGATTTGGTGGCCCCCCTGCAGTAACTCTGAGGACCACCTAGGGGTCCCGGACCCCCAAAAAGCAGAGGCAGGGACCCCCCCTCCAAGTAAATTAAAGGCAGGTTAAGTAAATTAGTGTTAAATAGCTCTAATTGCTGATAGTACTCATTGCTATATAGTGTTTGTTCAGAAACAGGAATATCCCTGTCTCTCCAGCCTTTTAGAAAACAGAAAATGCATTTTCAGGTCGGGATACTAATATTATTACTAATATTATAAATTGGAAGTGATGACACAAAGAAATTAGCAGAACAAATTGGAACTGGAACGCAATAACATTGAAGCTGATAAATGGGTACTCTCTCCTGATTGGCTGAAATTTGAACTTTTCTGTTTTCTGTTTATCAAAGAGCAGGAGAGACGGGGAGACCCCTGTTACTGAACAAACACACTATTGCAATGATTACTATCAGAATATAGTGCTTTAACCTTTTTAACAAAATACTTTTTGTTTTAACCAAAAAAAATCATTTACCCTACCTTTAAACCCTGGCAGTAACAAATCCCGCCCCTGTTTTAAACAGAATAAAGCTCCAGCTCTTCTCCTGGGTGGCCAGGTGGATCAGACTCGTTTGGTTCTTAGTTACATGTAAATTGGATTGTTTGACTAAGTAATGGCTGGGAAAACAATTTTGACCTTTTTCGTGACCTTTGACCATGACCCAATCACCGCCGAAATGTAATCTGGTAAATCGTGCAATAACCAGCCTCTGTTAAAAGTTTCAAGTCATTTCGTGCAGCCGTTTTCCCGTAAAAGTTTGTGTAACAAAAGTGACAGAGTGACAAAAACATTCCCCTTTCCCCAGCGAGTGGGGTAACAAACGATTTGTTTAAGTTATGGTTCTTTTTAGAAGGATAAAGATGGTTTATGTCCATGGCTGAAAATGATCTACACTTGGCCTTCGATGTTTCAGAAATATTGAATGATGAAAGTCAGGTGTTGGAAAATGGCTGTGCTAGCCTGCACTATATCATCCTATAATTCTACAAAGCTCTGTGGCTCTGTGTGTGCGTGCGTCCACAAAATCTCTTCATGACCGCTTCTCCTCAGTGCCTGGAGCAATTGATCTGTATTTGCACACAGCCATTGACCAACAGCATGTGCACAGAACACGACGTCCGTTTTTCACTTTACCCAAATCAAAACACCGAAAAAAGGGGGGGAAATGTTTGGCACGTGATTCTGGAGCGAAGAAGGGGTGAAAGAATCCAGAGACTTGGTTTGTTATTTATTGTTACTAAATAAATAAAGACAGTGCCGTGTCAGGGGAAATTTCTGGCTGTGTACAGTGGAAATGATAAGGGAGTCGCGGCTCAAACAAACTTTTAATGGCTTCATCTGTGATGTTTTATTAGATTATTAAGGTTAAAAGTGGACAAATAAAGAGTTTTCCAGATGTGTTGAGAACTGGCCAAGCTCGGTGTAAGAATATTGTATTGGACTGTAGCAGTGGTCAGCTCTGCCTTCCCAGTGCCTTTGTCATAGTCGAAGAGTAAACGCAGAACAGAACAGAAGATGGATGGTTGGATGGATGCTGTGCTGTTCCAGTGGTTCTCAACCTATGGTTCGGGACCCCCCCCCTCCCCACATGATTTTTGGGGGGTTGAAGTGACAATTTAAGGACTTTTAAGACCTTTTTAATACCTAAAGAAAAGAAAAAAGACCATTACTGCATCAAAGGAAATCGACAAACTATACAATAAAAACTGGTCAGACATTTACCAAAATGTCAAATATCAGCTTATTTCACAATATTTATCTGTGGAACCGAGTCAAACTAAATGTAATGCCTCAACTCCTACAATTCCAAGTGCTTGTCAGGGTGGGGGGTCCCCAGTTCAAATATGATTTTTTTGGGGGGTCCCCAGTTCAAATGTGAGTTTTTTGGGGGGTCCGCAGTTCAAGTATGAGTTTTTTGGGGGTTCACGGCTTGAAAAGGTTGAGAACCACTGTGCTATGCTGTTGTGTGTGTGTGTGTGGTGTGATGTACAGTACTGTATGAAGAACAGATGTGATTGGAGGTATTTTTGGAGCAAAGGGGGAGATGCTGGTTCGTGCGGTGGGGGTGGTGGGTGAGCTATACTCTACATAGCTTCTACTGTAGCTCAACCACACGAGCCCTTGCGTCCCTATAATTCCGGGCATGTCATAATTGTGAACATTCAGCCATAATATTCCCATAACATTTGGAGAAGATAGCAGATCTACAAAGCTCACAGCGCATTGCAACGCGACCCGTCGTGAGCTTGTAGGTTAGCTATTTTCGCTATTTGATGTACAGCAAAGTATATAGGTTTAAAGTGGTTCACCCTAAGAGGATATGCTCTGGGATCATTCTCAGGGAGAGTAGAAAGGAAAATAAACCAAGCTGAAACCAACAGTCTACAATATGTGGTCTCGGCAATATTCTTTTTTTATTGTAGCAATATGCTTCTGTGGCCATGTGGATGTCGTTTATCATTACTCGGCGATAGCTAGCATGAAAAGCTGCCAACTCCCGTCACTAACAATTGTTTTCCGATGCTAACGGGGTCACATGATGTCTCCTAGCAAACCCCCGAGCAATAAGGTTATAATAAAAAGACGAATATCAAACTGGATATGGGATAATGATACGTTTTCTTCCCGAACCGATATACCATGGCATCAGTCGAAACCGTCTGACTGTATTAAGCCGTACGCGTTCTCGCGGGAAAAGAATGTCCGCCGCAAAAGCGGAGCCATATGGGACGAGTTGCAGCGTCGGTGCGGGGCAGCGGGGCCACAACAAAGGCAGGAGGAGACTCCGCGGAGTCCTACTGTCCGACCTCAGCTGGAGGTTCTCATATTTGAACATGAATAATACGTTTTGGGGAAATAAATTGAAAACATGTCCAAAGTTTTCAAAAATGTGTTCTGACCACACACAGTAAGTGATGTTTTGAAGATTAATTATATGTTTAGACGACCCAAAATGATTGAGTGAGTGAGTGTGAGTGTTGAATTCAAAATTCGAGCCATTTGGCCGACGCTCTCGTAAATTATTATGAGGCACATTATGAGGGCAACAGTTAAATTCCTAGCTCGCTGGGTACTGTTGTTGCACAGTGGTTCTCAAAGTGGGGGTCCTTGAGGGGGTTCCGGGGGGTCCCCAGCAATTTCTTTTCAATACAGCATCACAATCATTTGAACCCCCTTTATCCATATCTTAAACGTTTGCTATTCAAAAATAGCATATATACAAGCTTGTGTACATCTGCTGCTACAGTATTTTTGGAAAAATCTTGACAGTGTTTGAAAGATTTTAAATCATTTAGAATGTTTTTTAACACCAATGTTCTCTTTTGGGGTCCCCCCCCCCCCCACCTGAAAAACCTTTTCAGATGGGGTGGTGTTTGAGAACTACTACTGAAGCAGACAGGAGAGTGTGTCGACCACGTAGTTGCAACATCCCCGGTTTGATTCTGGGTTGATTCAGTGGTTCCCAAATGGTGTCATGGGATTATGTGACAGGCCCACATTATTATTATTGCGATATATATACAACTTTACAAAAGAGCGTCAGCAAGGGCATGCGGTCGCTACGGGTTCCTAACGAGTCTCCAGACGTGAAAACGGATGATTGATACAACTATACAAAAAGATGTCAGTTATCAGTACTTTGTGTCTCATTTCCCAACACAGAGGCAACGTCTATGCCCAAAACAAATATATTTTAACCCAGGGGTCTTCAACGTTTTCAGCCCAAGGACCCCCTAGCTGAGAGAAAGATGAAGCAAGGACCCCCTCCTCTATATTGTATAAAATTGTGTTTCAGATTCAACTTTTTTGTTTACGTGGTCTGCTCTTTTTCCCCTCTACACCTGTACCTCTATGCCAAAAATAGCAGATCTACGAGCTTGTAGATCTGCTATTTTTGGCTAAAGTACTCCTCAGAAAAGGGATGCTAGGGTTCAAGGGGTAACGTAAAAAAGAAAAAAAAATCATATCACACAAAGATTTGGTGGACCCCCTGTAGTAACTCCGAGGACACCCTAGGGGTCCCGGACCCCCTGTTGAAGGCATCAGGTTGTGAGCTTGTAGATCTGCTATGTTTTGCTATGAATACAGGGGTGCCTTGAGATTTTGACTTGCCCATTGGTGCGCCACAAAACGTTAGAGAACCACTGCTCCAAATAAAGCAAAAGTAACGGGCATAAAAAGGGTATAATTGATTAAAAGCAAATCCATTAAACCACGTCAGATGAAATTTCACCCATCCACTTCTGCCCATTCAAAGCACGCTACCACAATGCATGGTGTATCATTTTTGCTTAATTGAGACGTTCGGAGGCATCCATCATCTGAAACAGATTTATACAGTGTGGCTGACAGAGACGGCTGACAAACTGCAGACGTGGTGAATGAATCAAGTATTTTTGAACCGTGTCCACGAAGGAGATTGAATTTACTGTTCAGAAAATAAACCCAAATCAAACTCAGGAGGTGGGGAAACTCTCCCCAACGTTCCTCCAGCCGAGCCAATCGCATCACACAACAACGTGCCTAATGGTCGTAAGCAGTGGTGTAAAGTAACTAAGTACATGTACTCGAGCTCTGTACTTAAGTGCACTTTTGAGGAATTTCTACTTTACTGGAGTGTTTCCAATTTTCAGTACTTCTACTCCACTACATCTCAGAGGCAAACATTGTACTTTTACTCCACTACAATTATTGGAAAACGTTAGTTACTAGTTATTTTATAGATTTGAATTATTATTACAAATCATGCATTAACCACTTCAGCCCTATTTAAACTTTGGCCATTTGAAATAGCAGATAGCAGATCTACAAGCTCACAACGCGTCGCATCGTGGCGCATTGTGAGCTTGTAGATCTGCTATTTTCAAAAGATTGTAATACATTTTATACGATACCTTGTCAAACGGGACATTCTGCATATATGAATAATTTTACTTTTGTACTTTTACTCCAGTAAATTTTGATTACCTGACATTTACTTGTAACGGCGTTTTTCTACATTGCGAGATGTGAGATTCTTTCCTCCCCCCCCCTCCCCCACAGCTAATGCTGTGCTGCCATTGAGGAAGACATGTACCCCCTACTTAGTGGACGGGGACCAGTGCAAAACTTCGGTTGGGCCAAGTACATCCTAGGTGTTATGTGTTTTTATGTGTTATGTCTTTTCACTTTGCACAGTGGAAAATGAGTCCAGGTGCGATCCGGGAACCCAAGTGATGTGAATGAGTAACACATGGGTCTGTGTATTTTTTGGCCATTTTATATTTGATAAATGAAATTCGGAAAACGGTCTGTTTTCTAAATACTATTTATTCTTTTCTAAATACTATTTAGAAATGGTTAAACAAAACTTAGAAATAGGTATTATATGACCCGATTCCCGATTTTTGTTGGTGTGGTTCTAAACAGAATTAGGAATTTAAAACAACAGTGCGCAAGCCGTACTGAATTCCATGTCTCCATATTCTAGGCGCGTCTGTGCTTTAGCCACGCCCCCTTCTGTGACGCACCCGGAACTGATGAGCAGACTTTTCTTTTTTAGACTTTTATCATTTATCGACCATAAATCAATATAAACAAACAAAAAACACACACAAACGCTGGGAGGTGTCTTAGAAGAGAGCCTGAATATCATTTATGAATATCAAAAATCGCTAAAATAATAAACAGTGGTGGAAAAAGTACGCCGTTGTAGATGCAATGCATGGCATTGTGAGCTTGTAGATCTGCTATTTTCAAATGGCCGAAATGTATCTTAGAAGAGAGCCTTAGAATGTCTAACTTTGGATTTATGAATATCAAAAATCGCTAAAATAACTATTAAACAGTGGTTTAATAGTTTCTTCAGCCCTGTACAGGGTGGTTAATGTATGTTTTGTACTAATAATCAAAATCATACATTTCTGTCTCACAACAAGCTCACAACGTGTCGCTTTACGACGTGTTGTGAGCTTGTAGATCTGCTATTTTCAAAGGACTTTTATACATTTGAAAACTTGTGAAATGGGACCTTCTGCATAATGAGTACTTTCTACTTTTGGTACTTTAAGTACATTTTGATACCAGTACTTTTACTCAAGTCAATTTTGAATTCCGGACTTTTACTTGTAACAGACAGAGTACTTCTACATTGCAGTATTGATACTTTTACTTAAGTAAAACATTTGAGTGCTTTTTCCACCACTGACACACACACACACACACACACACACACACACACACACACACACACACACACACACACACACACACACACACACACGCGTCTCTCTCAACCCAGCCGGTCAAGGCAGATGGGCGCCCACCATGTTCTGTTTGAGGTTTCTTACCCGTTAAAGGGGAGTTTTTCCTTTCCCCACAGTCAGCCAAGTGCTTGCTCATAGGGGGAGTGTTGGTTTCTCAGTAAATTAAAGAGTATAGTCTTGACCTGCTCTATACTGTAATTTTGTATGAATGAAATTCAATTGACGTGTTATTTATAGTTGGCGTATGTTTGAGCTGCCTTGCTCAACGGCATAATGTAATTCTGTATTTGAAACCCCTAATCCTCTCTCACAAGGTGGAGTCTGACGGCAAGGCAAATAGTCATCAAATGTTTATCATGGTGCCTTCCTTGTTATAGAATTAAACGTCATTGAATTCACGATGACTCGCGCTGTCGATCAGTGATTTGTTTTCGTGCCCTTGGGCTTTGCTCAAGGGCACAATGTTTGGGTTCCTTTCTCATCGCTCCTCATCTGTCTCAAGTTGTGCGGGATGTGACTCATGATGGTGTCATCACTGTCTTTGGGAGTTCTTCTTCAGCATTCTTGAATGCCTTGCTCCGGGGGCATTTAAGCTAATTGAGTTTTCAAACTCCTTCCTCCGCAGGTGGGGTGACTCGTATGACGGTGTCACTGGTGGTAATCATGTTTGAGCTGACGGGTGGTCTGGAGTACATCGTGCCTCTCATGGCCGCAACCATGACCAGCAAGTGGGTGGCTGACGCCTTTGGAAGAGAAGGCATCTATGAGGTGAGTCTGACTCTGTGCGTGTGTGTGTGTGTGTGTGTGTGTGTGTGTGCGTATCACAGCGCAACACATTGTGAGCTTGTAGAGTGGCTATCTACACTGGCGTGCAGCGAAGTATACTGTGTCTCTAACTCAGGCTTTAGGGTTGGGGTTAACCCATTAAAAAGCATCTGTATCATTTTATACTTTGGCTTTTAAAAAATAGCAGATATACAAGCTCATAACGCGTCACTTTGTGCTGCGCTATGAGCTTGTAGATCTGCTATTTTTGAAGTGCAAATCGTTGATATATATTTTTCAAATGTTTGCTTCTGGGGGTCCCTGGAACAAAACATTTTGAGATAGGGGTAGGCGGCCAAATACATATCATTTTGGGGGTCCACTGTGACATGGAAACGTTAGGATTTAGAATACATGTTTAGAATCGGCCTCAGGTCTTAATGGGTTAAATACAGTCGTGTGTGTGTGTGTGTGTGTGTGTTTTACTATGGCTGTCATTGTGAGTGGCAGTGGATTAGCACTAAATAAGTAAAATACAGTGTTTCCAAACACTGTAAACCTCAAAGAATTGTAGAGTTTTTAGGTACCATCATATGATATTTAACATCAACATTTTCCCAGGTTTCCACAAGGATTTATGATAATCTTATTTGACATTGTGAAGTGCTTTCTTGGCAAAAAACAGTATGTTTTTTGTAAACTTACTTTTCGGCCCTAATGGGTTCACCTGTGCCTTTAAAAACACATGCCCTCCTCGACGATGTAACCTAAACTGGGAATAAAGTGTTTATAGTGAACTAACACATTGTCATGCCTCCAAACACACTATGTTGCTCCAAGGTTAATGTTATGAAACACTTATTTGATATAACGTTATTCTCCATAATTGCAGATAATTCTGGGTATTTTCATATAATATTACACAAGAGCATTTTGTTTGGCTTGCATAACGTGGCAGCAGAATTCAATGTGACACTGACATTCTTGGCAAACCTTTTTATTTTTAGATTTTTTTGGAACCTTAAATGTGTTCCCCGATGGGTCTACCAATGCTACAAGAAGTATACACACACAAGTGCTATAAGATATGTTGAATAAACACTTCCAGTAAATGGCACATGTTTTACGTTAGAGACAGATTTTTATAGACTACCTCCCCTGGAGTGTTGTTTTTACATTTATTGAGACAGACGTTTTTTTTTTTTTAAATGCAAGCAAGAGCAGCCTTAGGGGGGAAGGACGGGATATAGAGAGATACAGAATTTATCCACTGGTATAGATCCAGAAATTAAGGGTATTAGAGCTGCATTGGGCAATATTTCTGATAGTCACGCAGCCTGAAAAAGAATGCGCACTGTTGAAGATTTCATTGAGACATAACGCTACCTATCAGTGTGTGACTGTGTGCAAAGGCCTTCCATGTTTTTCTTTTTCCTCTATTCTAAAGCATGATGTCCACACAAAATCCACCCAGACTTTTAAGCTTCTCCATAAAAGACTTCAGGCTCCCTTCTCTTCTGCTCCCAGATTCTGTTGACTGGCGTCTCCCTCGCTTTTTTTATTTGTCTCTCCACGTCCATAGCAGATCTACAAGCTCATAGCGCGGCACCGAGTGCCGCGCTATGAGCTTGTAGATCTGCTATTTTTGAGAAATCGTGAAAATGTGTGCAAATCTTTCAATATATATATATATTTTAAGGCAAAATGTTTTTACTCAAATCTTTGCTTCTGGGGGGTCCCTGGAACATGGGGGGTCCACGGCCAAATACATATAATTTTGGGGGTCCTTGACATGAAAAGGTTTGAGAACCACTGATATAGAAACATAAGTTTTTTTCAAAAAACTGTTAGGATTTAGAAGACATTCAAAGATTTTTTGGAACACTTTGTTAGAAACTGTATTTATTAACTTGAAATAAGATAGATAAATAAAATACACAAACATTTCCAGTGCCTACGTCGTTTTTGTGTGAGTCGGGGGCGCACACTCGCAAATACAAGTCGTTTTTAATAGTGTTTAGAGAGGTTGTCAAACAACACATTTATGCTGAATGGTTATTGTGAAATGTTACTTTATTTAATTGAAAAGGTTACACAGTACGACTGTGATTGAAAGTCTGTTCACTCCCTCCCATACCTAATGCCTCCCTCGCTCTTTAAAATCTGCATACCCTCTCCCATATATTCATGCTTCCTAGCGCAAGATAACAAAAAACAAAACAATGTAATCCCCCTCATTTATCTGGTTGGAGGCCCACGTATCGTACAATGGGTCTTTAAGTGCCACAGCAGTTCTTTCCACTGGGCAAGAGTTTATGAGGTTGGATGTGTTTTTTTCCCCCTCTCTGTTCCGCAGGCTCACATCAGACTGAACGGCTACCCGTTCCTGGAGCCTAAAGAGGAGTTTGCACACAACTCTCTGGCCGTGGACGTGATGAGGCCCAGGAGAGCGGACCCTGCCCTGACCGTGCTCACACAGGATGGCATGACTGTAGGGGAGGTGGAGGTACAGTGCATTCTCCCTCTCTCTCTCGAACACACACACACACACACACACACACACACACACACACACACACACACACACACACACACACACACACACACACACACACACACACACACACACACACACCCCACAAAAGCATAAACACAACAAACGCTAAAGGAAATATGATTAAATCAGCATAAGCGGGTGAAACAAAGTGTACAATGTGTTGTGCAAATGGACTTGACTTTTGATGATTTGAATTGCAATTCCTTCGTCTATTTCTAAACGTGTACCTTGTTAATGTGTCACTAATGCACACGATGTGTGTTTTGTTTGTTTGTTTGCAGTCGCTGGTGGAGAGCACCCACTACAGTGGTTTTCCTGTGGTGGTCTCCCAGGAGTCTCAGAGGCTGGTGGGCTTCGTATTGAGGAGAGACCTGCTTATATCAATAGGTAAAGATGATGACAATGTGTTTTCGATGACATTCCCGCCCGGGTAGCTCAGTCGGTAGAGCTCCCACCGAAAATAGCAGATCTACAAGCTCACAACGCGTCGCTTCGCGCCACGTTGCGAGCTTGCAGATCCGCTATTTTCAATACTTCTTAAACTATTTGTTTAAATTTGTTTTAAAAATGTTTTTTTGTGGAAATCTTTAGAACATCTTTTAAAATAATTAATTAAATAATTTAGGAAACAAAAAATAAAGGGATATTCACGCGAGACCGCGCGTTCTTGGCCGATACCGATAGCCTCTCTGACCTACTTACTTACGTACTTACTAATGACATTATCTAACTCAGCTATGCCTCTCTCTCTCTCTCCTCTCTCTCCCCTCTCTGTCCGTCCAACCGTCCCTCCCTCCAGACAATGCCAGGCAGCGTCAGGAGGGCGTGGTCAGTGCGTCCCAGGTGGTGTTCACTGAGCACGCTCCGTCGCAAGCGGACGACGCCCCGCCTCCCCTGCGTCTGCGCGCCATCCTGGACCTCAGCCCCTTCACCGTCACAGACCACACCCCCATGGACATCACCGTGGACATCTTCAGGAAGCTGGGACTACGGCAGTGTCTGGTGACACACAACGGGTCCGTCCACACACACACACACACACACACACACACACGCACACACACACACACACACACACACACACAGACGCACCAGTGTTAAGCCATGAAGATCTGAGGCCGATTCTACAAATGCCTCCTAAATCGGTAGTTCTCACTCTTTCAAGATTTTTCAACAATGTTCAGAAATAGCAGATGTGCGAGCTCGCAGCACGGCACAAAGTGACACGCTGTGAGCTTGTATATCTACTATTTTTGAATAGCCAATGCCAAGATCTAAAATGACACAGGCGCTTTCCCTGTTTCAATGGGTTAAATGTGTCGACTAATACTACTGACGAAAACTAAATAAATACTAAGCTATGATGACAAAAACCATGACTAAAAAAAATGTCATCAACAAATAAAAAGTGGATGAACATGTTAGGGAGGGACTAGTGGAGAAGAGATCCAGTATTGCAAAATAAATGTGTCGACTGTAGTTTTAGTCAACTGAAACTAGACTAAAACTAAAATATTTCAGATTACTAAAAATGACTAAAACTAAATGGAATTTTATTCAAACAACTATGACTAAAACGAAATAAATATTCGCTGTCAAAATTAACACCGACACACACACACACACACACACACACACACACACACACACACACACACACACACACACACACACACTAGCTCCCTCTAGGTGAGTTATACTTAGTTGCGCATTGTGTCGCGTTTTGAAAATAGCCGATCTAGACGGTCATGACACGTTGTGAGATTATTGTCAAGATTATTGTGGCAAAATAATTGCGATTAACGATTTTCAAAATACGCTTATAACTTAAAATGCCACTTTTATTAACCACTTGAACCCGCAGCATCCCTATTCTGGGGGAAACGTTCTGCAAAAATAGCTGATCTACAAGTACAATCTCACGACACGCTGTGAGCCTGTAGATCTGCTATTTGATAGTGCTGGTTTTCTGGTTTTCTCACCCTTTCCACGTCCTTTCAGCGGATTTATATTTCCCCAGACATATCAGTAGGCGGAGATCTCTGATCATCCGAGCCCAAGAATCCAAAACTGTTAATTCCTATCTATCTGAGTGGATCACATTGGAATGTGGGTTGTTCAAAACCGCCCCCAAGAAAAACAACAGCATTGGGATCACTTTCAAAACTGCTCTGTGATCATAAAATTATCTCAGCAAACATTATGTCAATAAGAAGTTTTGTTTGATTGATTGATTAATCAAACTCAGGCCAGCGCCCTTTGGGGGCGCCGGGTCTGCTCGGGGCCCCAAGGGCCTCTGGCCTGCAAGTCGGGAGTGATGCAAGGTCGGGGAATACTGTACACGCCACGGCCACACCCGTTGTGCAATACTCCTGTTATATCCGATGTACCCGTTGACACATTTACACATTTAAGTCGACGATTAATTATCACTCAAATAATTGCGATTGACGATTTCATTGTGTGTTTGGCTATTGAACATTGGAACATATGAAGCCTTTCAGGCTTCGTAATCAAAAATTTGCACAGGGCAGATTTGACAAATAACAGAAAGATACATAGAAATTAATGACATATTTAATGATTTTATACATGTTAAAAAAGCAGAAATAGCTTTGTGACACGTTGTAAGCTTATAGATCAGCTCTTTCTGCTTTTTTTTTTGTTGAAAATGTGAACATTTTTCAACATGGAAACGATTATGACGATTATGCAAAAATAATTGCGATTCGACGATTATGCGATAATTGTGACAGGCCTACACGCGCGTTGGGTCTTGCTTCGTGCGGCCGCTGTCATTCGGCTTGAGGCGGATGACGCTGTGTGTCATGCTGACCCAACCCACTGTAGTTTGGAAAGAAGGAGAGGACACCGGAGCATCTCGGATGTACTTGTACATCAAAAGACGGAAAAACGCAAACGGGAGAGATGTTCTCCTGACCTATTAGGTGCCACATGGCTCAGAAACTGTTGGTTGGTTCCCAAGGCTACTTTACTTACATCACCCTCACACACTTGCCGCCACAAAGCAGAGAGGGACAGATGGCTGGACGGAAGGACTTAAAACTTGACAACAAAACATGTATTTAATAAATAGTTTTTGGAGTGCGGCTCCCCGACGACTCCATTGGATGGTGAGAACGACCCAGAACTATCTTTCCCATTGTCTTCTGGATTCCACGTCGTTATGATCAACAACATCAGACAGCCCCATGGAGGCCTCTGCATGCAATGCCACATTGTAACCATAACTACCACAAAACAACATAATTTACATGACAAATAACAGAGACATAGAGACAATTGTTCTCAATGACGGACCGCTGTTCTGCCTCTGATCACGCTGTTAATGAAGCGGAAGCGTGGAAGCTCACGAAAACAATGTTCCGTGTCGAATGTATTGTTCTCGTCATAGGTAGTTGTTTTAATAAGCGGCATGATGTACGGAGCGGGTGAGGTTATTGGACAACATTCGTGCTTTACAATATCACTTATATACAGTATACCATTGTATTATTGGTCAGTGACACACACTTTCTTCACGTTCTTTATCATTTAGAATTTGCAAAAGCGCTTGGTTCGCTCCTTTTGTAACTTGAAATCTCTTATGCGAACGTGCGTGCACACACTCTCTCTCTCTCTCTCTCTGTCTCTCTGTCTGGCTCTCTGTCTAGTCATAACCTGCTCTCTCTCTCTCTGTCTATAACCTGTGCTCTTTCCCTCTCCTCTGTCGTTCTCACGCGACCACTGTCGTGAATGAGCTCATATACAGGCCCATAGAGCCTCCACCCTGTCAACTAATCAGCCCCTCATGTTGGCTCCGCAGAGGAAAGATGAGAGGAATACAAAACATGGGAGGATAAGGCAATGACGATATTGAGGGATTATAGCAGATTTACACTTTGAGGCATCACGCTGATGTTCTCATCCAGGGCAAATTTTCACCAAAGTAATCTGTAGAATATGAAGTCGTACATCAGCCTGTACCGCAAAAGACATTTTACATGTTTAACAACAATCTACAAAAATAGACCGAATGACTATGAACAAATATACAATTTTGTGTGGCCAAAAATCTTGATGACGGCCCAGTGGGACCGAAACGTCTGTCAATTTGAATAAAAACTGATGCTGCTGAGCAAGAGCAGTGTGCGGGATTTTTGTTCACGAAATGTTTTTCATGATTGCTTCGTGTGGCCAAAATATATAATAAAATACAACCGTAATCTAAATAGAGATGTGGACATAATGTCCAGGGGTCTTCAACAGGGGGTCCGGGACTCCTAGGGGGTCCTCAGAGTTACTACAAGCTCACAACGCCTCGCACTGCGAGGCGTTGTGAGCTTGTAGATCTGCTATTTTTGGCCTATAGGTGTAGAGGGGGAAAAAAGAGCAGACCACGTAAACAAAAAAGTTGAATCTGAAACACAATTTTATACAATATAGAGGAGGGGGTCCCTGCTTCATCTTTCTCTCAGCTAGGGGGTCCTTCGGCTGAAAACGTTGAAGACCTGGTCTAAAACATATTTTAACTTTGACTTTTTTTGGTGAGAGAGATGGGAGGTTGGACTCATAGGGATGATCCATGTCACAAACATCTGTGCAAAGCATTGGGTTTGGACAAAAGTAGCCCTGTGACTGAAAGCCTTGCAGATTCGAATCTACACTGCGGCAACTTTGTAGGGAAAGTGAATAAACACACACACACACACGCGCACACAACCGCGCACCCTCGTAAACGACCGAGTTTGACCCCCGTGGTGTGATTCCTCGAGGAGAACGTCATTCCTTTGAATGGCAACAAAAAGCTGCTTTCCCAGACCTGCTCAAGGTTCTTATGTCGGCAAGAATCCTCTGTGCTAAACATCGTCGTCATCATTTCATCAGGGAGTGTAAACACTCTGGTCTTCAGTGGCTCTTCTCTCTCCCCCCCTTGCCCTCTTTGGGCCTGCTGTCTGGTCCATGAACCACATTAGAGGAAAGAAAAAGAGAAAAGTCACCAATTAAGAGAGAGAGAGTGGCTAATTAGAGGCGATGAGTCCAGATCGTTCCTGTGAGGTCCGTCTGTTAACTGATGCGTTCTGTTGTTGACAAAGCAAACAATAGATGATGATTATGAAGTAATCAACGCTCTGCCCCCTCCCTCTCTCTCTCCCCCCTTTGACTCATTGTCCTGTCATCTCTTTTCCTTTCCTCGCTCTGTCTGTCTGTCTATTACCCTCTCTCTTTTTCTCTCCTTTACCACCCACATCTCCCTATCTCTGCCTCTCTCTCCCACGCTGCTTCGCTCTCTCTCTCTCTCTATTTCAGTTAAACATGTAGTATATATTGCCAAGAAGCAGGAATTCTGGAATTCCTGTAATTCAGGAATACTGTACTGTAAAAAAGAAAGCACTCTCTCTCTCTCTCTCACGCTCCCTCTTTCATATAAGATAAGATATGTTTATTGTCATTGCATTCAGAAGAATGCAACACAATTCTGTTTGATGGAAAGTAAACCCACTCCCAATAGCAAATAGGTCTGTGCTCATTCCGGCTCTGTGTGTGTGTTTGTCTCTTCAGGAGGCTGCTGGGAATCATTACAAAGAAGGACATTCTCAAACACATGGCACAGATGGCCAACAGAGATCCCGACTCCATCCTCTTCAACTGAGCTCCCCTCCAGCTCATCCGTCTTATCATCGCTCTCTCTCTCATCCACTCCTCTCCTCTCCTCTGTCGTCCTCCACCCCCCCTCCTCCCCCCACACACACTCTCCCTCAACTCCTCTTTCGTGGACCCGGTGGAAAATGATGGACACAGAGCCACCAGCACGGACGGACGGACGGACGGACGGACGGACGGGACAGAGGAGGAAAATGCACTTTTATTTTTTATGATTATTATTATTTTTTTCAATCCTCTGGTATTTCCATGGAGGAAACGTAACAGTATGGACTAAAGACTCTTTGTGCGTCGCGTGACCAAGTGGCGCTTCAAGTGTAGTATATTATATTTTTTTCTATATCTATAGTATATTGATGTGAATGGATGCGGTATATGTCGGGGACTATTGTTTGGTCCGAGGTTGCATGTGCTTATCGGGTTGGGGGCAGCATTGTCTCAACGTCGGGGGACCACCAGGGGGTCCAAACGAACCTTTACAGGTCTGTAACTCTGAGGGTGTACGAATGGAACCAAATGGATCGTAGTACACTCTTAGAAGTGAAATGAACACTGAGCATTTTACAGTGTACATTGGGGTCCCAAAAATGATGGTTCCACTTGGACCCTTGGTGGGCCCCCAGACCAAAACGTTTAGAAACGGTGCTGTAGAGAGTCACGTGATCGACTCAACACTCCATCCAGCAACCTACATCCAGACGGAACAGGACAGGACAGGTGACCTGAATGATGGGCGAGTTGACACGGGTACTTACAGTAAGCCTGATTTATATTTTGTTGCGTGCCGACACCAACGCGGCGTGAGCAAGCCATTGCGTCGACACCGGCGCACAACTTAAGTATAAAATCAAGCCTCAACCATCTCCAAGTCAATGAAATATGTAGCATACACTCCACTTCCCATCTTTTCCATTATCTCTCTCCCTCCCCCATTGACTGCCAGTGTTTGGCCACCCAGACAAGAGGAGAGGTTGGGAAGAGGTGTGGAAGGACGCAGGAAGTGGGAGAACGTGGACATGGACAAGCCTAGTGGAGGAAGCAAGACGCCAAGTCAATGGACATGCATCTCCCTGTTTCTTTCTCTCTCCCTGTCTCACCGACAGTCTCTCCAGTTGGTAATCAATTCTTCAGTGCATCGGAGAAGAGGTGTTTTTTTTTTTCCTTTTTAAAGGAATTAGGAACTCGTAAGTCGACGTTCTGACATTGATAACGGGGGATGATTCTTTTTCCACATCGATGCTGACAAACGAGATTGGCAGTCAGCCAGTGGGATTGGTACCAGACGCTTCCTGCTCCATTTTAAATTATTCCATGAACTTCCTGCAATTTGACTGTCAACGCTTCACTCTTTTTTTTTTGACACGGAGAGGAGAGGTCTTACGAAGCAATATCGGTGTGGATAATTCGACAATTGTAACAATAACAATTGTGCGGAGATGGAATACATACGCCACACGATGCACCTCCTCACTATTGTCTTCCTTTCCCCTTATCTGAATCTGGGCTCCTCGCTGTGTGTCAGATGACTTTGCAAGGGAATCGGGGGAAACTCTGTGACATCGATAGTGTCGGCAGGAGACCTGTGGGAGAGAAGCAAAATAGAAGAAGAGAGAGAGAAATGGAGGACACTGGGATGACAGACTTTCTTGTGTTTTGTGGCGGGGCAGGGGGGGGTGTGTGTTTGAAGATGTGAAAGTCCCCCGGGCTTCAGAAGCTCCATGCCTTCCACGCCCCCCCACCGTCAGAGGGAGGACATGCCCAGGCAGAGTGCTCCGTGTTGGGCTGGCAGTATCCCTTCCCTCCCTCCACCCCATTCCTGGTTCTCAAAAGATTTCCTGTGACCCCAGGGGCTAGCAGGATATAAGAGTGTGAGAAGAAGATCACGCACGCACACACACCCCTGGATGAATACATGTGCATGTACACACACACACACACACACACACACACACACACACACACACACACACACACACGCATACACACAGATGACTTCGTGACAGCCTGAGAACTATGCAGCATTGTTGTCATAGAGACTGTGACATTTGTGATATGATCCCTATGCACGCAGTGAAATCCTCGATGTTCATTGAACTATGGTGAGTTCGATTTAACTCTGAGGATTGTACTGGACACACACACACACACACACACACACACACACACACACACACACACACACACACACACACACACACACACACACACACACACACACACACACACACACACACACACACACACACACACACACACGCATCCACTGCTGTGAAAACCAAGTCATGCCTTTTTTATAGACTTTATTCAGAGATCTCTCGTCTGCTATAGAAGGGCTAAAAAAAATCGAAAGAGTTGCAACAGCTAGATTAACTTATATAACTGTAAAAAAAAATCGTCATTGTCCCAAATAAATTATTTCACCGACTTCAAAAGAAATGTGTGTCCTGTAGTCTCTTGTCTTGTTTTCTTTCTCTCAAACAATGGCAAGCGAAGGGTCGCACTCAGAATGAAAAGGTCAAGTTATTCTTTTATTTCTCCATATGCCTTAAGTTTCATTACAAACATTCCGGCTATCCACGGTGTAACCGAAACGTTTGTCATGTAACTTAAGGCACATATAAAATAAAATGAAAAAGTTGACTTTTTCATTCCGAGTGCGACCCCGTAGCTTGCCATTGTTTGTTATGTTTTATGAGGACAACGCACCAGAAGAGTCAGAGCGCGGTGTTAACAGAAACATATTGCTTTCTCTCTCTCTCAAACATCTGGTCAAATGGCCGTCCTCAAAACCTTGGTTCGCGTGATATTAAGACATAACCTATTCTGTCCACCATGGCGCGTTGACGTGCTGCAAAGCCATCGGATGTCCGGCGCGGGCCTTGACACATGGGCCCACATTTATCAATGGAGTGCACAAACCAGCTGATATTTGAGGCCAGGAATCGGCTCATGCCCACGTCCAAGTGAGATTTATCAAGCAGAGCAGATGTACCCCGTCAATTCTAGCGTGATATTTGTCCGCTGTTCATAAATGTGGCGTAGACTCGCCCCACCTGTTTTTCAACATGAAGACGTGAAATACGGCCGAGAAGGGGAACTTCTCCGACATGTGAAGTTACCCCACCAATCATCTCCGTGGATTCACACACTGCTACCTATATGCGTGGGAATGACACATGCTATTTGCATACACAGGACACGGACACGATACCTGACACAGACACTTCCAATATGGAAATATAACACATATAACATAAAATATAATATCCGGTTATCCGGATAATATGGTGCATCCGGCTTTGTCGAGCGTCTACACAAACACAATTTTTCCTGTGTCCGGGGGAGGGAAGCAGGGCGGGGAGGGTGATATTGGTCATTGCACGTACTCTACGGGCTAGGGCGGCACCTGTCAGCGGGCAGTGTTGGGCTCTGTATGTCTACGATGGAACGGGTGTAGCCAAAGTCTACACGGCCTCAGACCTGTTTTTTCATTGTAGAAATGTAACTACTTCTTAAACCTTATATGGTAGACCATAGTCCCTCAGAACTCTATAGTTTATTAGTGTGTTTTGTTATTGTTGGGAACGTTTTTGCCGGAAAATGGCTGACCGACTAGCTCAAAACACGTCGCAGCGCGACATGTTGCGAGCTTGTCGATCTGCCATTTTATGCAAAAGCTTTCCCCACAATACGGAGACGCTCAAAACGTCACTTGGGAGCATGATTTAGTATGTGGACCCTATAAACCTATTTTAAATGTGCTATTCTATTCAGCACCTATAGCATTTTTTCGTATATGCGTGCTTTGTGAACTTTTAAGACACTCGATACAAGCACTTCCTCCAGTGTAAATCCAATACTTGTAACACATTGACATTGTAGGACCCACACCAGACGTTTTTAGGGGCCCCCGAAACCCTTGTTCTCATCCAAGAAACATCGATGGCTCCCTGGGGGGTCAAGGAAGTATTGACAAGTCGTTGGTTTGACGCGTTGTGTTTTCCAGAGGTTACGCCTACGCTCTGCGGTGTCATCACATTTGGACGCAACAGCGCGAGTGCATCTGGTTCCATTTGACTCCTGCTGTGAAAACTGGGATCAATTGTCACTCTAGATTTGAAAATCAAAGTTTGAGTTTGTTGGGGAGGTGGGGGTGATGGGGCTTTGAAGATCGTAAGCCTGCGGTTTCAGATGGAGGATTTTTAAGGGGAATAGTCAGAAAGGGGCGAGATGGCTTGGGCGGGCTGTTGGGCTATGATTTAGAGCCGGTGTTTCGGATCAGTTTGCTCGTGATGCAGTCATCGTGTCACCGTGCGTCCTGTGGGTCTTACAGTGATATCCTAGTGCAGAACTGGAGATACAGATGTTTTCCCCCTAGGGTTACAATGAAATGGGTTTAATGCTATAGTAGGCAATGCATATAAGCCATTATGACCTGTGTGTGTGTGTGTGTGTGTGTGTGTTTGGTGGAGGACGGCTGTTTGCTACAGTTGTCCGGCAGTCACTTGACTCACCGTCTATCTCCTCTATCTAGTCAAAGCATGTTTCAGGCCACATAATCTCTGTGAGAAGGAATTCCGGGCTGTGTGTATGTGTTTGTGTGTGTTTGTGTGTGTGTGTTTGTGTGTCTGCCTGCCTGTGTGGGTGTGTGTATGTTGTTGAGGGTGTTAATGTGTGTAGCGGCAATTCCATTTGTGTGTATCAAGGTATTGTATTTGTATGTTTGCTATTTTTGTGTGTGTAAGAGTGTTTGTGTTGGGTAGCATTCCATAACTGTACGTATCAAGTTGTGGTGTGTGTGTGTGTGTGTGTGTGTGTGTGTCATGTCAGAGTGCATGTGGTTTTATACTGTATGTCTCAAGTTGGTGTGTGTTTATTTGTACCGTGTGTGTGTGTGTGTCAGGGAATGTGAGCAGTCTGTAGCCAGTATGTAATGACTCAGGGTATTTATGAGCTCAGATCCTGTCCCTGTAGAATTCACATGGTGCTCGCATTACCTACCTGCTCGTGGCTCCTGCATTCTCACACCTACACGCACACACACACACACACACACACACACACACACCAGGTCATATTCTCTCATACTTTTCTCACCACTTATCTGTGTACGTGCGTTTATTCTTTGTAACGCTCGCTGTTCTGTCATTGTTTTTTCCTCGTGTGTGTGTGCGTGTGTGTGTGTGTGTGTGTGTGTGTGTGTGTGTGTGTGTGTGTGTGTGTGTGTGTGTGTGTGTTGTGTTTTATCATGCTTTTACGTTTTAGAATGTAAAACAATGACACGTTAAAAGGGTCATTCTTTACAATTAGTTAAAGATTCAGGTTAGGTTTAAGGAGTAAGGTGTAAGGAAATAGACATGTTCATCTAATTAGCTTAGCCTGTGTATGCAAATGATCTGTTATGTATTCTGACCGTATGCTCTCTCTCTCTCTCTCTCTCGCTCTCTCGCTCTCTCTCTCTCTCTTGCTCTCTCTCAATCAGTGTCTGTCATTGTCATCCAGTTCCCAGGGCTGTCATTACCTGTAGAACACATTGTAAGGCAGTGAAAACATTACTGTGTGGTAATAGGCCAATTCCAGGTGTCATTCTACACCCCAATGTGTTCAATCGGGTCCCCAGTGTGTGTGTGCGTGCACGCATTCCTGAGGGTCATGAGACCAAGAATCCTGTGTGTGTGTGTGTGTGTGTGTACATGCAAATTGGGCACTTGCACAAGAGGCGTGAGAAAGCAGCCAAGCGTTTTGGAACAAGTATATGATTGGATGTATGTAAATATGCTTTACAACATGAAAACAACAATATGAGAGCGATAATATTAATATTCATGTGTACTTGTATTTACTATTGTTGTGTGTGCCAAATGTCCACACAATTATAGTAGAAAAAAATATTTTTTGAGATTCAGGTTGGTAATGGATAATTTAGACTCAGTCAGTCAGTGCCATGCACTGAAAATAACAGTTTTTGTATATCAGCTATTTTCAGCTTTAGGTTTAGGGTTTAAAATGGACAAAAAAACTGTAAAAAATGGCATTCATATAAAACGTTGGATGTCCTTACAAGTATTGTAATACAGGCATGCGTGTGTGCGTGTGTGCGTGCGTGCGTGCGTGCGTGCGTGCGTGCGTGCGTGCGTGCGTGCGTGTGTGTGTGTGTGTGTGTGTGTGTGTACATGCAAATTGGGCACTTGCACAAGAGGCGTGAGAAAGCAGCCAAGCGTTTTGGAACAAGTATATGATTGGATGTATGTAAATATGCTTTACAACATGAAAACAACAATATGAGAGCGATAATATTAATATTCATGTGTACTTGTATTTACTATTGTTGTGAGTGCCAAATGTCCCCACAATTATAGTAGATTTTTTTTTTCTGAGATTCAGGTTGGTAATGGATAATTTAAACTCAGTCAGTCAGTGCCATGCACTGAAAATAACAGTTTTTGTATATCAGCTATTTTCAGCTTTAGGTTTAGGGTTTAAAATGGACAAAAAAAACTGTAAAAAATGGCATTCATATAAAACGTCGGATGTCCTTACAAGTATTGTAATACAGGCATGCGTGCGTGCGCGCGCGTGTGTGTGTGTGCATGCACGCAGTGTTTGTGTTTGTGCGCGTGCGTGACGTGTGTGTGTCACGGAGTGGAATCCTACACCTCGGCTGTGTTACGTGTTTCCCTGTCAGGCTTACCTGAGGTGATGAGGAAGTTCCCACAGCCCTGGTCTCAGCTCCCTGGCTCTGTCTTCTGTCACACACACAATGGCACGACTCACTTCAGTACAAAACATCTGAGCACAGTCTGGCGTCTTTGTGTCCCTATTTGGTGCAAAGATGTAATAAGTACTTTTTTTACTCCATTATGGAGAGATGTGGGGCTGAAACTATCGATAATCTCGGGGCGCGAACGTTCTAGTATCGATTCCTTTTTTGATTAATTGAATAATTGAGAAGCGTAATTTTTTTCTTGTTATAATCAATGAATTGGCACAAAAATGCTACAGTCTGTTTTGTTTAAGAATCAACACACTAGTTTATCAAACCACTTTAAGCTCTATTTCATTCTAAATTGTACCACAGTGTCGCACGAAAATAGCCGATCTACAAGCTCACAATGTGAGCAGCATGACTTTTATTATATTTAAATGTATTCATATATATATACTTTTGTATATTCGATTAAATCGATTAGTTTGTATTGCACCCCTAGAGCAGTGGTTCTCAACCAGTGGTCCAGGGACCACCAGTGGTCCTTGAGGGGGTTCCAGGTGGTCACCAGCTAAATGATGGAGAGTTGGTAAACAAATGGACCCTTATTGGGTAGATCTTTAACTCTTGAGAGTGTAAAACCCATCCATTTGGTTTTATTTTACACAAGAGTTATTGTTAAACATAATCATAACTTAATTTACAAGAAGTCTACACGATTAGAGAAGGTAGAAGAATTGTTATTTTGATCAACATTGACCTGTCATCTCTCCTAATGGTACCACATCAATACGGCATGGAATTGTGGACGAAATCTCATCCAACGACAACAAAGCTCAAATGTTGAATAAATAATGGACCCTGATATGAAAACCACTGGCCTAGAGAGATGGGGGGGGGGGGGGGGGGGGGGGGTGACTCACTGAGACGATGTTTCCTCTCAACGAACACACAAACAAACCAATACACACATCAACCCAATGGTGCTGTGGCCATGCAGCGTTGAATCAGCTCAAAGGCATGTATTTTGCCATTTCCGAGCCAGTCGTCCTCAAAAACCCCTCCCTAATTGCTGTGATTGGCCGAATGCACGGCGGGATCGCTTGTTTTGCTTCATTTGAAAACTTTAACAACTTGGATGAGCGGTGCGGGGCAGTCGCCCACTTGGCGGCTCGCTCGGCCGCACATCACGAGCCCTCAAGGCCTCGCTGTGGGCGCGTCTGCCTTGTTTTCAAATCTCAAGTGAGTTTGTGCATTTTGTGGTAAAACGTTGCACATAGTAACGCAGGACGTTGAGTTAGCCTAAACAAAATTGGCTTCGGAATGGCATATAATCAGGGGTTTCCCCAAACGTTTTCAGCTTGAGAGCGAAAAGAGAAACCTCCCCGAGATCCAAACGTACAAAAATATTTTTTAGATGGAGGAAAGTTACTATGTAACTTTCCTCTTCTACCCCGGAGTTGAACCCGGTTTCCTGCGCAAGTGCTTTACAATTGAGGTAATAGAGCCTGCCTGCTTGCTCGGGGGATAAATTGAATCAGGTCAAAATGTTGTGTCAGATCCTGTGTCTAGGTGAGACATGACCTTTGACACGATCTACATAGAAAAGCAGGGAGACAAAATACAACCGCCCCAATTGTAGAAGTTATATTGTATTAACATACTCCATACATACCATACAGATTGGACAATCTTATTTTATTCTTTAAAAACAAGTTACATGTGAGGCTTTAAGAAAATAATATGATGAAATATCCACAAGCTGGTTCACTTGGAAACCTAACAAGTGAACCAGCTTGTAGCTTATCTTGGTATAATGCTACTTTCTATAACACCCACAAATTGCAGATAATTGCAGAAAAGGTAAGAAAAAAACAACACCGGATATTTACCTACAGTATGACCCATAAAAACAAATTCGCGAGCCAAAATGAGTCACAACCCTATTTGGCAAACATATAGGTAGGTCTCAAAGGGAGGTAAAGGAAGGTGCACGTACTGTACAGTACTGTATATACAGTAGATGAACATGGATACAGATGGCGAGATGGAATCGATAGTTGTTGGCCAGACTGGAGGGAGACTAAATGCAATCAACACATGTTCTGGAATCCACCAGCGCATGCTGGAACACGGGGCGCATTCTATGGAATAACAATATGGCTGGGGGCATATAGGGGAGATTTTTCTGCTATGAAATAATTGCCGTGAGACGTAGAGACGGAATCCGTTTTTTTTTATTTTTATGTTGCACCGTCTGTAGGCTCGGCAGTGGTGGAAAGTAACTAAGTACATTTACTTAAGTACTGTACTTTTTTTGAGGATTCCGGACTTTTACTTGTAACAGAGTATTTCTACATTGCAGTATTGATACTTTTACTTAAGTAAAACATTTGAGTACTTTTTCCACCACTGAGGCTCGGGGACATTGGACCCCTGAGCGCTGGGACCGGTTGACATTGAGTGATGACATGGATGATTGGGCTGTGACCTCTCTAACGAGGAATTTGATCGGGCGTTAGCCAACAGGCGAGGTCAACTCGAGAGCAGTGCATATCATCTTTCATACAGATGGAGGGATTGAAAATGGATTTATTTTATGATTACTTAGCATTAGGTACTTCTGCCGTGAATCAAAATGCATGTCAGTCACTCAGTGCCTTGTTCCAACATGGCCACCTCAGTACGCTGGCTATCCCAATACCGGACTCTCTCTTTCCCAGGTTTTTCGCCCAGGTGGGCGTGGTTTTGCGGTTAGGTTTAGGCATAGTCTCTATGAGGTTAGGTTTAGACATAGTGATTGTGAGGTTAGGATTAGGTTTAGGCATAGTTTTTTGTGCGTTTAGGGTTAGGCATAGTGTTTGTGAGGTTAGGTTTAGGCATAGTTTTTGTGCGTTTATGGTTAGGCATAGTGTTTGTGTGGTTAGGTTTAGGCAAAGTTTTTGTGAGGTTAGGGTTAGGCATAGTGTTTGTGAGGTTAGGACTAGGTTTAGGCATAGTTTTTGTGAGGTTACGGTTAGGGTTAGGTTTAGGCATAATTTATAACCACGCCCACGTGGGCGAAACACCATCCCGTTACACTCCCCATTCCCAGTGGTGCGATATTCTGTCCGTGTCGCCATAGCAGGTCGCACTCCAACAACTCCAACAACCACACACCAAACCTACTGGAACATCAAGTGACCAAATGAGAGGGATGCATCTCTGTAAACATCCCCATCCATCATGGTGGAACGCCCAAACGCACACACACAACATGAATGGATTAATGGATTAATGAACATAAACCAATGACAGTTATTTTCACACATAAATCCCCACAACGCATCCCCAATAGTAAATAACACGATTAAGTGATAATAAGACACAGAACCGAGTGCCGCCCGGCCGGGGCATGCTGGGAAATCTCTCCCAGCTTCTATTAGCCTGGGAGACTATACACTACTTGGACATTTTCTATAGCCTAATTCAAATAGTTTTGTTTGTTGTATTTTACTTTGAACCCTAAGCCCTGTCTTTTTATATAACCTACTAAAACGGTTTGTCATTTGTATCATGCAAACCAATTCTATTTGACCCTTAACTTGACCTTGATTGAGTTAAAACGTCAATGCTGCCTGCTGCCATTGTGTCTGAAGTCTTTAAATTTCTTTTTCTATTTTAATCATTTAAAGTAGCCAATTATATTTTCCTCCAAATGTAGTCATTATGCCAATGAACTACCCAATTGGCTCACATGCCAGTGAGGAGCCCCCACTGGCAGGTGGGGGCTCCTCTACTCCCGTTCAACACCCCCTGCTGACAGGCGCCACCCCATCCCGTAGGATTTGCGCCAACCCGTTTCCCTCCCCCAAACATGGTCAGCTATGTTTGTATAGATACTCGGCAGTAAAGTCGCTTTACAAAACAAAAAAAAATAAACAACTTTATTAGGAGAGAAGCATTTAAAAGGCAAAACATTTTGCAAAGAGAAAAACATTAAGCTAAGACTAAAAGACAGGAAGGGAGATTTGATTTGAGTTAGGCGGAGAAAGCGAGTCTGAAAAGGTGGGTTTTGAGGGAGGCTTTGAACGCGGCAAGGGTGGAGGCGGCTTTGATGTGAGGTGGGAGTGAGTTCCAAAGGTAGGGGGGCTGCAACTGAGAGACGAGCCCACAAAAAAAACGCAACCCGCAACTACCAATATTTACAAGCAACTTCACAGAAAGAACAAGCCCTAAGTCGCTTATAATAAGCAGACTTGGCAACACTGATGCTCGGCCAAGCCAGATGCAGCATGGTGGATTTGAACGCCTAGACTCTGCAGTGGTGTACTTTGGGTACTGCACCCCTGTGCCACTGCCACCCAAGCACTTTAAAACACATTTCTATTCAACAGCACACATTTTTTCAAGGAATTATCACGCTCGTGTGTGTGCAACATGTCCCGTGGATTTATGGGAACAACTTGTGCTCCTGTTAGAGAATCAGTGAATGCATTGTCCCCGGCTCCCTGTTCTGTATTACAGTTCCATTTTGTTCAAAACAAGAACCTCCTTTAGACTCCCATCATGATAATCAGAAACGCAGTGGAATTTTTGGCAGACATCATGGTTCCTGTCAGCAGCCCCGTCAATGCATTAGGCCCACATCAACATGGCTGGTTCCACATGCTATATACTGTACATAGGGTGTTCTGAAAACCCATAACATTCCCTTTTTCAACATATTTTAAGTGACACATTTCCACTGTGGTAAACAGCAGGACCTGTTGTCCTTTGGCACGTGTTACTGCACGTGTCAGAAACCCATGATCCACCAACATGGATTCCTCGCTTTTTACCATTTTAAAGTTTTAGTACCTTTTGCAGCAGTGTTGATTTTGACAACACATTTTGATTTAGTTTTAGTCATAGTCTTTTGAATAAAATTCCATTTAGTTTTAGTCACATTTTAGTCAACTGAAATGTTTTTGTCTAGTTTTAGACGACTAAATATATATAAGATTATAGTCGACTAAATCTACAGTTGATTTAGTTAAGTCGACTAAAATGTATGTTGGGTGGTGCCTTGATGGCGTCGTAATGGCAGAAGCGCGACGCGTTGTGAGCTTGTAGATCTGCTATTTTCAGAGCACAACCAAACATACAATGACTTGTCTTTTAGTTATACTGGATCTCTTCTCCACTAGTCCCTCCCTAACATTTTAGTCTAGTTTTTATTTGTTGACGAAATTGTTAATATATTTAGTCTTAGTTTTAGTCATCATTGCTTCGTTTTTATTTTGTTTCTTCAGTGAAAAAAGTTAGTCAAAGAACATTTTTCGTCATAGTTTTAGTCGACGAAATCAACACCGCGTTTGATTTTTTTCTGTGCGAAGAGAACGCTGATGTTGAAAATACTAACAACTGGAAACTGAAAATGATAACCAGACTAAGAGTCTATAAAAAGCCCTGCTAGCCGTCCCAGGAGTCTACTGCTCCTTACACCCAACTGGAAATTGGGCAATGTTTGGTGCTAGAAGAACAGCCACCAACACCGATATACATTTCGGCCTTTTGAAAATAGCAGATCTACAAGCTTGTAGATCTGCTATTTTCAAAAGATTTGTTATACATTTTGAATTTGTGAAATCGTACATTTTGCACAATGAGTACTTTTACTTTTAGTACTTTTTTTTAAAGATATCTTTTGGGGCTTTTATGCCTTTATTTGGACAGGACAGTAGGCTGACAGGAAATGGGGAGAGAGATGGGGGTAAACATACAACAAAGGTCGTCGGGCACGGGAGTCGGGAGTCGAACCCGCGACACGCTGTCATGCTGGATTACTAGCTTATGTGGTATGCGCCTGGACTGCTAGGCCAGCGGACGCCCATAGATTTAGTACTTTAAGTTTATTTTGATGCCGATACGTTTGTGGTTTTTAATATGGGACTTCTACTTGTAACAGAGTATATCTACATTGCAGTATTGTTACTTTTACTTAAGTAAAACATGTGAGCACTTCTATCACTGAAACCAAAAGTGAACTGTTCTATGCATCTGCCGGCGGCCTGCCGTGCTGGGTCCTGGGTTGTCCGTCCGTCTGTCCGTCCATCCATTCGTCTGAGGTGATATCTCAGGAGGAACGCCACGAGGGAATTTCACGACATTTGGCGCAAACGTCCAGGATTAACTGAAGTAGACAAGTGGTTTATTAGAAGTAGACGACTGGTTGGCGGAGGCGTAGGCCTACATACCGCCATGCAGTATTTCTATTCAAACTTAAAATAGCACTCAAGGATTTAGCTGTGCAGATGCAGATGCAGTAAATTGAGAACAGATTATCTTTCTGCTCTCGAGGGTGCATTGGAGGCAATATCTTAGAAGATTTCAACAGAGCACAAGTAAAGGTTTCTGGCCAAGAGTTTTGCTCTTGTCATATTTGTCATGTCACTCAGACTCTCCCCAAACTGCATTCATCTAAATCATTTTTTCTGCCAAAGCATCTCCCTTGCCAAGAGAGATGATTGTTCAACTTGACGTCACCGAATAACCTGACAGACCTTTTTGATCCTGTCTTTATGTTATCCATTACACTGCTATTTAACCTGTCCCAGTGCTATGATGTCATGGCATCCTATGTTACTCCCTTAGCTCAGTGGTTTTTTAAAGTGGGTTGTGGCCCCCAGCGGGATAAAAGGAAAGGAGAGGAAAGTCATGATTATTTAAATTCAATTCATAATTCTTTTCCCGTCCCGATTTTGGCCATGTCATTGTGGTCCCAAATAGTTCAAACAATTAAGAAAATAGCACAAATATGAGCTTGTAGATCGCCCATTTCGCAATAGACGGGCTGCAGCCAGAAGCTATGGCTATTTGGGGGTCACTGGCAAACAAAACAGGCTGGAAGGGCACATACGAGTAGCGCTGAGGTGCTGACCACGCTGCAACGGTATACAAAATGAAGACAGAGGTCGCACAGCTCGCACCCACAATGGGAAACCAACGTTTCGACATGACACAGAGGTCTTCTTCAGGGAACAGTATGTAATGCTGAGTGACAGCATGCCAGAGTTTGGAGAAAAGCTGTTGTTTGTGTAGAAATGCACAGCTGTGTGATTGTATGTATGTGACCTAGCCGCACTCATGAAATCATTTCCGAAGCTTCTTTTAACCACTTAAGCTATACTTTGTTTCATGACAAATAGCGAAAATAGTCTATCGCAAGCTTGTAGATACAGTATAGGAATGCCGCCAGCTTGAACAGCTTGAACAGCTTGGTAAACAGAAAGGTTTGGCACTGTACATTACTGTAAATCACAAGACACGTTGAATTAAAAAAAAAAGTAGCATATCAACTGTCGACTCATTCCTAGGTTTCCAAGTCAAGTATTTTGTTCAGAGAAGTAAATCATAGATATCAGATAATTTACTATTCTCTGCCTGTTGGTATGTAACTCGGCCTGCTGGGGCCGGGCAGCTGGCGTTGGTGCGCCTCAAACCCGCTGCGCGCACCTGCCTTGAAGCGTTGGCATGCAATTTATGGGCAGTTTGCAGGTATATGTACAACAGACTCAGCAATGTTTTCTTTCTGCCAATTAGGTTGGTTTGAAAGTGCAGAAATCACAGAAATGAACGTGTTTATTCAGAGGGAAACATTGATGAGAGCCAGAAGGTGAATGTCCAAAACGCATTTGTTTCTGCGATTGCTACAACCTGCAATGCATTTTTAGTGTGAATGTTCCTTTTGATTATGCAGACCTAATGTTTAAGAATGATTACGAATTGAATACATAGGACCACAATGGAAACAAGTCCCCAGGACTTTTTTTGTGTTATCCTTTTAGCCTAAATGTCTGACTGTACCTCGTGCTGTTTACATTTCTGACTACTAAAGTATTCAATAAGTTTTGTGAGTTGATTGTGCCAATCCTTTGGTCTCCTACATTACCTCACGTCTCTGTTCTGCAACATTTCGTTGCAAGCATTTTAAAAGGCAAAATGTCATCACCAAATTACCCATTTGTGTCAATTTTCAGAGAGAATGCTTGCATCACATACTTTTGGATTGCCCTTAAAGACAGCTTCATTAGGAATCAGTCTAACAGGCCTTTAAAATCTGTAACATCCTCTGAGGAGTTCTACTCAGATGGTGGTAATGAATGAAAAATACCCCAGTAACATGATCTCAAGCAGAAGATTTCAGTTCAAGCCAACTCCTGCTGCTCACTCACTGCACAGGCTCGAGTCTAGTTAGTTTAAATGTGACCACTAGGGGCCACTAGTGTGTACTTAGGCACAGACCAGAAGGTGATATTCTGGGCGTTTTTCCACTACTAGGTTATGTATTATTTTATTTGCTTCTCAATGTTAGATTGTGAGATGAAACAGATGGAAGAATGAGAGCTCTATTGTTCTTTGCTGCATCTGGAAAATGATTAATGCTCACCCACTGCACAAACATTTAAAGTATTTGTGAGTCTGTTATGTATACGAGCTCAGCTTGTGTGTGTGTGTGTGTGTGTGTGTGTGTGTGCGTGTGCATGCGTGCGTGTATTTGGGAACGTGTGCATGAATGTCTGCACCTTTTCCGACGTGTGTGTGTGTACATGTGCATGTGTTGATGTACAGTGCCTGTACGTACTTTATCTTAAAGCCTCACTATGAAACATTTATGAATAGAATGTAATTTTGTCCAATCTGTATGGTAGAGTACGTTAATACAATATAACTTATACAATTGGGGTGGTTGTATTTTGTCTTCCTGCTCTTCTATTGAGATATTTAGATGATGTCAAAGGTCATGTCTCACCCAGACACAGGATCTGACACGAATTTTGCCCTGATGGTCAAGATTCATTTTATCCCCTGAGCAAACAGGCCGGCTCTATTAGCGCAATGGTAAACATTTCAGCACTTGTGCAGGAAACCAGGTTCAAATCCAGTAGGAGAGGAAAGTTACACTGTGTTGCTTTAAGGTGGCAATTCAACTGCATGGATTTGGAATGATGGATAGAATAGATCATAATTGGTTTTCTTTGTCCGAAATGAAACTGAATGAAACATGGCACTCCTCCACTATTCTCCATAGTGAGTAAATCACTTCCTCCAGTCAAATGTATACAGTACATGAATGTATTTAAGCTACAAACTCGCATCATGTTGCGTTGTGAGCTTATAGATCTGTTTTGATTCTCTGGCAAATAGGTTACACACGTGCCGTGTGCACGCCGCCCTTTATCCTGATTTATACTTTGTTGTTTGCCGTGTCGCACACCAAAAATAGCAGATCTACAAGCTCACAACTTGTTGCAGTGTGACGGTTGTGAGCTTGAAGATTGAGGTATACAACACATTGTGCAACCAAGGCCTAACTCATGCTTTACACACACATCTCTCTCTCTCTGCTCCTGGTCAGTGATTTCAGCACATCGTAGCCAACTGTGCATCTGTTTTCTCCTGTCCCAGTTGATTCCCACCCCCCAACACACACACTCCCACACACACGCACGTCCTCAAATAACCTGTTTTATGAGGTCCTTCTCCCTCGCCCATCCTCGGAGCCGTTTAGTTCATTATGCTTGTGTGTCTTCCTGTATGGGCCGCATTCCAAGCCATGATGTCACACAATGCCTGTATCATCTGAGCCCCCTGGGACCCGGGCCCTTAGCAGATTAGAATGTCTCAGCGGGGCCATCCCATTGGTCCGCGGCGCGTTCCATTCCTTGCTGATGACTCATACAGGTTGCCCTGGCAATTCTTGTCTTACTTTGTTTTTGTTTTGTGTGTGCGTGTGTGTGTGTATGTGTTTGTGTGTGTTTTATTATTTGTTTTTATGTAAGTGTACACTTGAAAAAAACTAAAGTGAGTGTCAGTTTCAGTGCATGTAACCATAAAATAAATAATAATTGAGAGAATAATCTTTAAAATGATGGGTATTGGATGTCTGCCCATGGTTCATACCAGAGTTGCCAGATTTTGCGAGAGCAATAAGCAACCAGGTCTGAAAGCAAGCCCATTAAACCTATATATCGCCTATTTGAAAAAATCTCATCCACGATCTCACAACGCGTTGTGATGCGGCACGTTGTGAGCTTGTAGACCTGCTATTTTCAAAAGAAATCTTGAAAAAAATTGAGAAAAATGTGGCATAACATATTTCAGACGGGGGTCTGCAGACAAATACATATTAATTTGGGGGTTGTTGACATGAAAATGTTAGAGAACCACTGAATTAAACAACATTACACAGCAAGTCCAAAATAAGCAACTACACTTTAGAAAGAAGCCCAAAAAAACACAACCCGCAACAAGCGACTTTACAGATCAACAAACAAGCCCAAAGTCGCTTATAATAAGCAGACATGGAAACAGTGGTTCATACCTGTAGCTGAGCCTCATCTCATACTGCAACACCACTGGATCCTAAATTACAGTAAAGAATGCCCCTTCAGGTATCACTGCTATATATTTCAAAGCGCTTGCCCCAGGGCAAGGGAACTTGCTGTTGTGGAAACAAGTTGTATCCTTTCCTCGTAAGTGTATAATTAGATAATTTCTTCATAAGTGTATATAATTAGGTAATTAAGGACCGCTTTAATCTGCTATCCTGTAATATCTCTAAGTATAGAAGTGTTATAATTATATCAGCCGAGTGCTTGATTTGTTTAACATCTACAGTACACTACCAAGTACTGTATAGTTTAAAAGGCCTGTGTGAGGTGATATCTAATTACAAACTGAACCTACTCACAAGACAAAAATGTTGCTAAATGGTACTAAAAGTGGTTATTTGGCTCGTAATCAAAGAGGAACCGCTTTTGGTGCCATATACACCTTTTCAAATGGGTGCCATGTTTAAAGGTGCTATATCACCTTTGTCAAATGGTGCTATAGAGCAGTGGTTTTCAACCTTTTCAGGCCGTGACCCCCCAAAATAATCATATTTGAACTGGAGCACTTGGAATTGTAGGAGTTGAGGCATTACATTTTTGGTTAACAGATATATGTTGGGAAAATAGCCGATCTACAAGCTCACAAAGCCTCGCTTTGCGAGGCGTTGTGAGCTTGTAGATCTGCTATTTTCAAGATATTTGACATGTTATTATATGTTATTTGACAATTTGGTCAATTTTTTGGCCAAAGTGACCAGTTTTTATAGTATAGTTTGTTGATTATTTTTGATGCAGTTATGGTCTTTTTCTTTTCTTTTATTTTTGAGGTATTAAAAAGGTCTTAAAAGTCCTTAAATTGCCACTTCACTGTCATCTGGGGACCCCCCTGGGGGTCCCGACCCACAGTTTGAGAACCACTGCTATAGGAGGCATGAGCTCGGCCCTGGCTTCCCTAGGCTGGTGGGGGGAGTGTAGTGCCCAGGATCACTTAGCAAATTGGCACCGGGTGAAAAAAGGGTTACAAAATCGAGGGATAAAATTATAAGAACCACTGCTATAGAGCAGTGGTTCTCAAACTGTTTGGACTTAGCACTCGGGGAACCCCTATACCAAATAATTTTTCATCCGCAGCACCCCTAGACACATACATGGGCAACTGGTGGCCCGGGGGCCCCCACCTTCAATCAATGCGGCCCGCAGGTTAATATCGGGATACTGATACATTATTGATTTCAGCTGTTACACTTCCAAACATGCTCCGCATGACCCGCTTTAATTACTTCAGTCTATATTAGTAGCTTATGACTAGTATTACAATTCTATTGTCTTTTTTTATGTCCAATGTATTTGTATTTAAGTTTAAAAAAAGTTAACGTAAGTATAACTGAATGCATTTGAGAAAAATATATATATATACTTTTCTGGATTCCAATTCCAAAATAGCAAAGAAACGCGAGGAAGGCCGACGTGCCTAAACATGTCCGTTTCTCTAGATAGGGGTGAACTATCACTTGTTCTCTTAACCACTTAAACCCCAGCATCCGTATTGTGGGAAAAGCTTTTGCAGAAAATCGACAAGCTCCTGTGTCGATTGGCTGTTTTCAGCCAAAGCTTTCCCCACAATAACAGAAAACTGAAAAGACACTAGCATAGAGCCCCGAGGGACTCCTCTGGTTAAGTGGTTAAGAAACCTATCCTATACCTAACCTATACCTATAGTGGTCCAGAGCTCAAAAGGGGTTGAGAACCACATACAGTACCTATCCTTCGGTTACCCTTATTCTGTTCTGTTCCACCCTTCCATATTAAACTCATGATAACTGATATACTGATTTGTAACTTCTATGAGCGAGCAGACACATTTCCTAATAATGATGACTCAACCTGGCAAATCGGTACACTTAATCCCCTCTTGAAATTCTAACTCCCTTTTCTGTGGACGTTCTTGACCTCCTACTGTTCTTCCCAGTAACTGACAACATTGACACGTCATCTTAGGTCAATGTTTCTCAACCATGGTCCATGGCATGATTACGGGTGTCTGTCTCTTCTTGGCTATAGTGGCGGTCAGGGACAGAGTCTCACGTCAAAAATAGGAGATCTACAAGCTCATAGTTAGGCAGTATCTACAAGCTCACAACACGTTGTGAGCTTGTAGATCGGCTATTCAATTTTTTTTTTAATTTTTGAAAATATATGAAAAATGTTCAACGTTCAAATGATTATTACGATTATGCAAACATAATTGTGATTAGGGGATTATGTAATAATTGTGACAGGCCTACTACACTGGTGTGAATATGAAAGGCTCTAGTCGTCTCTCATTCCCTCTCAGCGAGCGCTTCCCTGGGCTTCCTCCTGCGAGCGGCTCTTTGTCGTGCCAAATGAGCCCGTTTAAGGAGCTTATCAAAGGCCTAATGATTTTTCATTTCTTTCGGAGGAACCGGTGCATTGTTCCAGGGTGCCCTGTAAGGTGTTCCCATGGCGACCCCTCCCAGAGATTCCGAAAGTCCGAATTCCAATTGCCGGTAGTCAGGGCAGTGAGGTTGAAGCGACAGTATTGTTCTGTAAAAAGGGAGTGTGTGTTGTGTGTGTTGTGTGTTGTGTGTGCGTGTGTGCGTGTGTGTGTGTGTGTGTGTGTGTGTGTGTGTGTGTGTGTGTGTGTGCATGCTTGCGTGTGAGCGTGCGTGCGTGCGTGCGTGCGTGCGTGCGTGCGTGCGTGCGTGCGTGCGTGCGTGCGTGCGTGCGTGCGTGCGTGCGTGTGTGTGTTGGGCAGTGTGCTTGCCTGGCCCCAGTTGGTCTCTTCAGGATGTTTTGGGTTGTGTGTGTGTGTGTGTGTGTGTGCCCCAGTCTTATAAAGCTCATTTCCTGGCTGGTTCTTAGAATAACAGAGAGCATGCTGGGTAATAATACAGGAGACTTGCCTTGGAGAGAAAGAGAATACTGAAACCACCAGTGCTGTTGATATGAGGGTGGGTGGTGGCATGCTGACGTCTGTGTGTGTGTGGGTGTGTGTGTGTGTGTGTGTGTGTGTGTGTGTGTGTGTGTGTGTGTGTGTGTGTGTGTGTGTGTGTGTGTGTGTGTGTGTGTGTGTGTGTGTGTGTGTGTGTGTGTGTGTGTGTGTCAGAAAGAGGGATTGTATATACAGCATGAGGACAATACGCTGATAAGATGGAGAATGGCATTGCATATAGGTAATGTCATATTTCTGTGTGTGTGCGTGTGTGTGTGTGTGTGTGTGTGTGTGTGTGAGAACGTGTGTACAGAGTGCAGTATTGATTGGAGGAAATCATTTCCATCATTTTGTAAATGATGGTGGGGTGTGTTTGTGTGTGTGGGTGTGTGTCTAACCTTTTGTTGTATGTGCGTGAGTGTGTGCGTGCGTGCGTGCGTGCGTGCGTGCGTGAGTGTGTGTGTGTGTGTGTGTGTGCATGAATGTCTCAGGATGGGTGGTACTGTATTGGGTTAGGGGGGGTGGGGGAGGACGCTATGAAAACGAATAGGTCTTTGTTAACAATCCTATGAAAACACTGAGAGGTCAGAGAAACGCAGGCGACGGAGGGAGGGTTGAGCGATAGAAAGAAAGAGGGAGCGAACTAACCCAAAGAGGTTGAAAGAAAGACAGAAAGAAAGGTTACCTAAACACGGGGCCGGCGACCGCTGGTCACAATCCATCACAATGTGTCGTTTCAGACGTAGAGATAAAACAACTAGACGGATTGTGACCATGACTCATGGCTTTTGATTTTTTTTAAAGATTTCACAGCCCAGGAGGGGCTTTTGTTTTCCATGCCGCCAAGCAGGCAAGTAAAGGCCATCAATCATAATAACAAATGCTACAATGCTGGGTCTGTAATATATCAGCCGTGCTGGCGGCCTGAGGCCTTGCCCTGGAGACCCTAAACGGTGCTTGAAACGCTTTGACACTCAACTTACTGTTTGGTTCCTGGAGCGAGGGCCCATTCTTCCAGGAACGTGCCGTTCCGCTGAATTCCACACTTTAAACTCCCAGTTCTGAAGCGATGCTCTTATATGAATACATGAATACATATTATCCACGTTGCTTTGAACTGTGCATTTGCCCAATTTCAGTATAAAATTCTACTTTAAAGGCATAGTTCACCCCCAAAATGACTTTTTTTCTATCGATTAGTGGCTACTAATCGATCACAGCATGGAGACTTGAATTCATTGCTAAGCCAATAATTGGATGACCGGCAGCGGTTACGGTAGGAGACACAAAGAACGGGAATCATGTCCCGTTCCCTGATCAACTGCGCAAGTGCACAGTGACGCTTTGAGGTAAATGTCATCACGTCGATGTCACCGCCTGTGACGTCAGTCATCGACCTCCGGATGCCTATGACATCATCTACTGTACGACGTATGACTCCAAATTTGGACACGATATCTGGCCGATCCGAGCCCCTTTGACTAAAATGATGAAGTTGATTCTGATTGGTCAATCACTGAAGCTCAATAACAGACTGTTCGTTGTCTAATCAAAGTCTGAGAGCACCTGCTGCGCTGCTTGAATTGTAAGCTGTAGCCTATATCCAACATGACAGCTATGTAAACAAACAACTAAACGTTGCTCTCAAGAATGTTTTTGAAAACATTTGAATCGAGAAATAGACGATACTAATCGGAAATTGATTCTATTTAACACGTCTTTGTTTTCCGAGAAGGCTGGAATACTTATGGAATACTTTCATTACCGTAAGCAAGCTTTTGTTGTTACTTTTGGGTCAATTTATTAATACATTTATTAAATAGCTGTGGAATAACTGGAATAATTGTCGCCACGCCGGTAGTTTAGAAAGAACCCCCTTCAGGATGATTAAACACCTCGGCTTCGCCGCGGTGTTTAATCATCCTGTCGGGGGTTATTTCTCAACAACTACGGGCGTGGCGACAATTATCCCTTACATAAAGACCTTGTTATCCTACCACAGCAATGATTAGTGTGACCTTAATGTCCACATTAAGGTCAGGTGTGACGCAGTTGGGCTAACTTTCGTGTTCCCAGAACATGCCTGACCTTAGAAGCAAGAGTATTCCAAACTTCCATCTCGACTAATCCCTTTTAAATTCCTCTGCCACCCACGCCAACATGGTGTTTGCATAAATAAATAAAAACTCCTCCATCTGGCGCAGTATTTCGCAACTGTGTTTTCACATGGAGTCACATCAAGTCAGGGACCAATATATTCAAATATATTCCACTGTTAAAGCTGTTATTTGTCCAAGCGGGACCCACCTCTATGGGCATGTGGCTCACTTTAGTTGAGCAACACTGCGAGCCTTGCCAATGCTTTGCAGGGAGAGGTCTTGGACAAAGCCTGTGCCAGTGGTGTAAAGTAACTAAGTACATTTACTCAAGTACTGTACTTAAGTACAATTTTGAGGTCTTTTTTTTTTTTTACTTTACTTGAGTATTTCCAATTTTCAATAATTTTCCACTGCGTCTCAAATGCAAATATTGTACTAATTATTTGGAAACTTTAGTTACTTTATAGATTTAGATTATTATTGCAAAACATTGCGGTTGCTGTATTGATACTTCTACATTTGAGTACTTCCATCACTGGCCTGTGCGCCATTTAAGCTCTCGTAAGCACAGGGCCGCGATATTCTTTTTTTTAAAATCGGTTTGTTATCTGTGTTGCATGTTATACCCGCCTCCCAAAACCCCCCACCCCTGCTCTCAATACTATCTCTGTCCATCTCTGTCCTATGCAGCGATGCAGAATACCGTGTAGTTCACCCAAAAAATGACTTGTTTTCTATCAATTACACACCCCATGAAACATTGAATTCATGGAGATGGAGATAGTTTTTGTCGCATTCCAAAGCCAATAATTTGATTACCGGTGGAAAGATAAGAAAAATAAGTACTTTTTTGGGTGAACTACTCCTTTAACCTATTTAGACCTGAGGCCGATTCTACAGGCCATCTAAATCCTAACAGTTTTTCTGTTGCTATAATATTATTATTATTTCATGTCAAGGACCACCCAAAATGATATGTATTTGGCCACGGACCCCCCCCCCCCATCCCATCTCAAAATAAGTTGTTCCAGGGATCCCCCCAGGAGCAAAGATTTTAGTTAAAAATGTTGTTCAATGTATTCAAAGATTTGCACAAATGTTCACGTTTTTAAAAAAAATAGAAGATCTAAAAGCTTGTCCGCGCTACGAGCTTGTATATCTGCTATATTTGAATAGCCAAAGAAAATCTTAAAATGACACAGATGCGTTCCCGGATTGAATGGGTTAACGGGTAATTCAAACCAAAAAAACAACCCCTCACCCCCCGCTGTGAATCGGGCCCCTTTCTCAGCCAATCATCTGTGTGCTGTAGGTAGGTGTTGATGTAGGGATCAGCTGCGTCTGGGGGCCAAAGTACAAGGTCAAACTTGGCTTATAATGTATATATATACGGTTGTGTTGGTCGAAGGTCAGCCATCCTAGATCAGTGCCGAGATTATTTCAAGACAGTGTTGGGTGAGACAGAGGTTGCATGAGTGTGTATGTGTGTGTGTGTGAGTGTGTGCGTGCGTGCATGCGTGCGTTATGTGTATATTTTTGTGTATCTACAGTATGTGAGGCTTTGGGCTTAATAGGGTTGGTATCCTTTAGGATTTTAACGATTCTGGTTCATTAACGATTCCCTCTTAACGGTCCGATTCCATAACGATTGCTATAGGGCATACATGGGCAACTGGCGGCCCCCACCTTCACTTAATGCGGCCCGCAGGTTAATATGGGAATACTGATATATTATTGATTTCAGCTGTTTACAATTCCAAACATGCTAACATGACCCGCTTTAATTACTTCAGTCTATATGAGTAGCTTAATGACTACTATTAAAATTCTATTGTCTTTTTCATGTCCAATGTATTTGTATTTAAGTGGAAAAGTTCACATAAGTATAACTAAATGCTTTTGAAATGAAATAAAAATGTTACTTTTCAGGATTCTAATTACAAAATGGCAAAAAAAAAATCTGGATTCCGATACAAAAATAGTAAAAATAGCAGATCTACAAGCTCAAAATGCGTCGCACTTGTAGATCGGCTATTTTTGCTACTTTTGTGTGACATAGAATGGCGAAGTACGGCATTCATTTACGAAAAAAGTTAAAATATGGAGATAAGGGGTGTCTGCCCGACAGTATATGCAATGTGGCCCTCTGGAGTGAGTGTGGAAATATAGTGGCCCTCTCCATCAACAAAGATGCCCACCCCTGCTATAGGGGGTTCCAAATGGACCCAAACAGGTCTGTAACTCTGAGAGTGTACAAATGGAACCAAATGGACCGGGTCCATTTTGTTCCATTTGTACACTCTCAGAGTTATTGTTGATCCTTAAGATGTTAAAGTTTAAGAACCACCGGTAATTGTATAGCAGACGTGAAGTCCACATACCAGCTCTTGACAGTGTGATAAAAAAACGGTTCCAGAAACTGATTCCTGGTTCCTCAATGTTGGATTTCGGTTCATCTGATTCCGTATATACAGGTAATGCAGCTGTATTAAAGCAAACGACTGTCCACAAACTATTAAATTAAGTTTTCCTCAGTTATCTTTCTTTTTTTTGCATTTGAAATTGGTTTGTTTACAGCTGTCTGGCACCTCACCAATACATGTGTCACAGGGTATGACGCAAATTTTAGTTGACAGAAATGTTGAAACTTTGTAGTTATGCTACACATTTTTACAATATTGGAGAACATAAGAATGTATGTGCTACTACAGCAACGATAAATTAAAATGAATATACAGTATGAAGAAAATAAATATTGTTAATTTCCATATCTTTTTTGTAAAGCTATATGGGTGAGCTAATAGGGAGCCACTAGGGAGGGGCTTTAGTGAGCCGCATGTGGCTCCAGAGCCGCGGGTCGCTGACCCCCGAGCTAGGTCGATGTCTCTAAAGGTCATAAGGTCGAAAACCTGCCTTGTGATTTGTGCTGTGAGCTCCCGGTCTAGATCACATGCGTCCCTTGCTGACATGAGGGATGACAAATAGAGTGACAACTCCAAGACTTATGGTGCTTGGCATGAAACCGTGGGTGGGAGGGAGGATCACTGAGTGAGTGGAGGGCTTTCCCCTGGAAACTCCCCGGGGCTGTTGGTGGGATTTGGGGTAGCACTCTATAGCTGACGTATGATTTTAATTGTCAAGCTGAGCGATGTGACTGTCACACGCTAATGCAAGATTACATTGTATATCGTGACTCTGAGGAAGATCGAAAGATCGAAAACGTCAGTCATTCTTTATTGCACTAGCACCTGAATAAAAAGCCTTTTAACTGTCCGAGCTGCTCCAGTGTCAACCATCTTCTATTACATGTATATCGTCGCTGTTCAACTGTAACATTGTATCTTCATATTCTCAGCATCTTTTATTTTATAGTTCATTCATTGTATGACTTTGTTCATTGTATGACAGTGTCACACAATAATGTGAGTTCCTAGATGTGCTATTCATATTTTTATTGAATTTTTTTCACTTATAATGACAGGCGCAAAACAGGGACAGACTTCCACCCGACAGCGATGATATGACAGAACTCGACATCTATTTATTTTACGTAATGAACAAAATCACAATTTGTACCACAGCAATGTACTACCAATGTAGATGTAACAGCCTGATGGTTGAATGACAACGACAGCTGAATGTACAGTTGTAAAACTATGAATCTATGAATTGAAGGAAGCCGAGGAGAGTTATGATGAGAGATGATGAATGGAGAGAGTTTAGTAACTGAAACCCATGTCAAAATGAGAGCTAAAGCGTGTGTGTGCGTGCGTGCGTGCGTGCGTGCGTGCGTGTGTGTGTGCCTATGTATGGCCACTTGTCTCTCTTAGCGTCTGGTAAATTAACAAATACATGCACAATAGTTCACAAAATTATGACCAGGCAAATTCCTTCAATGTCTTGTGATTTTGTGGAAGTGGGTGTGTGTGTGTGTGCGAGCACGCTCATGTCACGCACACACACAGTTATTTGTGTGTTTGTTATTAACTTCTTCCTCTCATTCCAGTGCATTACAAACAGATAGACGATGCTATGCGGTGAATTCAAATCATTCTTGGCGTGTCACCGTTAATCAGTCGTAACATCTCTCCAAGACCAGAGACAAACCATCTCATTATCAGAGCTGTTACTCAAATTCCAGAGTGATGTGTCTGGTTCGTACTGGTGCGTTGGTGTGTGCGTGCAAACAGCATGGACACACTAGACTAAATTACTTCTTTTAAAAGGACTTCATTCCAGATTGATAGCCTAATGCTTCTATCCTCAAAACCTGGGCCAGCCTCCCAACCACTTGCCTACGCCCATTCCAACCATATGATTAGAGACTGGCTGATGCCAGATTTCTGGGTCTGATGCAAAGTCCTAGACCACTGATTACGGATGCTTAGACCAATACTTTGTAACAAGTGCAACATAAAAAGATATTTATATTTGATTAAAGTTTTGGCTTGAGAAGATTTAACTTATGAAAAAACAAATAAAAAAACACAAACTATTAAATATATAAAAATGTAATACATTAAACTTAAATATATGAAAATAACATTTAACTTTATTTATACTATGAATAACCAAACAAATATGAAATACATACTTACATTTTACTTCACATTTTATATAAAAAAAACTTTAAAATAGCCGATCTCCAAGCTCGCATTGCAAGCATGAAGAGTTTCCATTTTTGAAAAATGTAAAAGCTTAAAAATCGGGACACATTGGCAGCATAATTGCCGATTCCAATGTCGTCAAAAAAGTTAAATTGTCAGGACAAGGACCCAATTAAAGCAGGCAACAGGAGGCAGAAAACCAAGGGTCTTCCAGAATGGGCAAACATACAGTAGGCAAGTAATAATAGGACTTTCAGACAATTTACATATACGGGCTAACTCAACATGGGATGACAAACATAAGCAGGAACAGGGGTTATACATAGACAAGGAACTAACTAGAGACAGGTGAACTCAACAACAATCAACACAGGATAGGCTAACAGGCAAACAGGACACAGGTGACTAGGGTCAACAATAATTACAGGGTGGTGACACAAAACAGGTAACAGCAAACAAGGGCAGAACAGGAAGCATTATACTACAAAATAACACACCTGGGGACATGTATATAGAAACCTAGATACCTCATTGGCCTCTGCAGTTCGTTGGACCTGTATTGCGGCCGCCATTTTAGAGGAGGCACGCTGCCATTCAAAGTGACTACTGGCCAATCACAGTGTGTTGACCACTGGCCAATGACAGCGCGTTGACCACTGGCCAATCGAGAAATCACAGCGCGTCTAACTGACTAGTTGCTGCATGGCTGCCTCTTAAAGCGTTAAGGGCTGGGTAACAAAAAGACCCACCTCCACCTGCCTCTGATTGGCCTACCGAACGCCCCCTTCTGTGACACACGCGGAAGCTTGCCTCCTCTAAAATGGCGCCCGAGATACAGATGCCTCTGAGGCGTCTACCTTTATGTCTATGCCTGGATCAACAGACTAGCACAGAACTACAAGACCAAGACACAGAACATACTGAAATGCAGAGCTACAGAAACTAACAAGTAAACAATCAGGGAAACATGACTAACACCTAAACAAAAAGGGACCAAGAACAGAAGTAGGCCTAAATGTCCAAAGTCGTAGTCAAAGTCCACATGGGCTGAGGAGCGGAATGTGACACAAATAACGGCCGATTTATCGGCCAAGGCGATATATCGGCCGGGGCTCTACAGAGACGAGTCTACACACAATACAGCTTGTGATTCCTCCCCTCATCCTCGACCCATGTGTCACCCTATACTTTCTGTGATCCTGATTCATCCCTTGACCTTCACTGTCCCCATCTTCAGTGCCAAACTGTCAATCAAAAAACCCCACATGTGTTCCGTGTTGGCGTAGTGTGTGTTTGTGAACTTTGCATATAGTACAGTAAAGAGTCATAGCCATACTACTGCTTCCACCACACGTGTGTGTGTGTGTGTGTGTGTGTGACTGAGGAGATGATGGATGGTGTGGAGAATGGTACTGTCAGGACCAATCAGATCCACGGAGTGATTCATGGAAACATTCATGACAGTTCTGGTGAAGAATAGTCCAGCTGCACCGCAGCAGACACCTAGTGCACTGGTTCCCAAACACTGGGTCGGGACCCATTTGTGGGCCGCGGACACATTTTTAAATGGGGTCACGAGTAAATATCCCTTTATTTTTTGTTCCCTACATTTTGGTTTTAATTATTATTATTTGAAAACATTTCCCCCCCAAAAAGTAAAAAAAAAAAAATAGACTAAACTGCTGTCTTACCCAGCATTACCCATGCTGCTGCTGCATTGTCTGAAGGAAGCCGAACAAAAATACTTGTATCATGTACCTGTACACAAGATTTAACAATAAAGCACAACCTTGAACCTTGGAACTTGAACCTTGAAAACAAATAGAAGAGAAAAAAACGGTTAAATGTCCACCCTGGTAAAGAGTACTAGTCACAAATTATTTTATTATTATTATATAATTATATCATATATGTACACTGATAATACTTAAAATACACTTTGGGTCCGGGTAGCTCAGTCGGTAGAGCTCTCGTCTTTGGACCACAAGGTCATGGTTTCCAACCCGGGCAGCGGGCACCACCAACTCAGCGTATGAGTTGCACAGGTGAACTGATGAAGGCCATAATGTTTGGCAGAAACATTGTACCGACACTATCTATGTGTTAGTATGAACGTTTTGGAGCAATGCTGTTTGATTTTTATTATTACTTTAAGTATGAACGTTTTGGAGCAATGCTGTTTGATTTGTATTGTTACTTTAAACTGTTACTCTTTGTCCAGCACAAACTGGATGTGCGCAATTCCCTTCACTTTTGATATCTGATACATTGATGATAAATACAACACAATGAGAGATATTTGACACAAAGCCACGGCCAAGAACGGCAACGCAACCATTAGTAGGTTCACACTGCAACCATGGTCTAGACTCTGTAAGAACAACGCTCACATAGACATGAGTGGTGCGAGGGTACATGAGTGGTGCGAGGGTGTGTGTGTGTGTGTGTGTGTGTGTGTGTGTGTGTGTGTGTGTGTGTGTGTGTGTGTGTTGGCTAAAGTAACCGAGGCTGTCTGTCTAACGCAACATGCCCCCCCCCCCCCCACACACACACACACACACCTACACACTCCTACACACAGTACCCCTTTGTTCCAAATTACGTTTAATCAGGACTGGAATCCAGTCTTATCAGCTCTGCATCTATTAGCCTGTCTGTCAGTCAAGGTGGGGGTAGAAGAGGGTGGACACACACGCACGTGCACGTGCACACGTGTTTGCACACACACACACACACACACACACACACACACACACACACACACACACACACACACACACACACACACACACACACACACACTCACACACACACACGACTTAAATTACACACATTCCTCTCACTTCCTCCCCACACACAGAGGGAAGGGAAAATTAAACATTCTCCCCCAGTTACTGACACGCACATGCACACACACACGCACACGCACTCACACGGTGCCCTTCAGATTTGGAAGTCACAAGATCTGTAAGGTTTCCCGCAGGGGTCCATTTGGTTATATTTGCACCCACTGAGAGTTCATTAACACTCAGAATTGAGAATTGTACTAGCAGCGCAGCGCCTGTGTGTGTGCATGCGTGCGTGTGATTAGCGCATGGCCTCAGATGGATGGGAGCCATTCTCTTCCACCAATGTGAAGAGTGATTTCCTCCGAGAAATTCCGGCGGAGCATTCATCATGAGAGAGAGAGCATCTCTGTCAGAGATAACTGATAACACGTTTGAATAATTACGTCTCTTCTCAGAAGTTTACACAGGACTTCAAAGAGACTGGGAACCCAATCCATTTCATTTACATTCTTTAATGGTCCTGGCAAGGCATGAGATGATAGGCATGAGATCGAGAAGTCGAGAGAAGCACTCTTCCCAAAGTGCGTTATGTACATTTTTTGGACCTCAAGCTTCTTGACCACATGCATTGCAGAGTGAATTGATAATAAGTGGCGTAATTTGACAAGCTGAAAACAGATTAGGATCTTTATGTCACTGTCTTTGTGTGATTGGTCCATTAATGTGACTTATTATTGTGAATTATTCCCATCTCCTAAAGAATGTATGAGTTTTCGTGACAAAAATGTTGAGCCATCAATCTTCTCGCCGGAGCAGGTGTCACTATAAGTCATGGATATCCAATATCCAAGCGGATTTTTATCTATTTTATTGCTTGTTTTTTCAACTGTTCGGTTATGAACTAGCCTTTTTTATTTATGCTTTTCAACCGTGAAGAGGGCCTTGGACTCATTTCCTTTGGATTATGGATGATTTCCCCCTTTTTGGACCAATGAGCAACTCTGTCTCTGTCTTCACAATACTTGAATTCTGTGGCCCTCGTTTATTTCCTCCTTCTAATTTTCAAATTATATCTTGCGTCGGAATCAAACTATTTCACTTGCCGCTTTTGAAGCCAAAGGGTGTCACATTTTACCACATAATAGTGACGTTAATTGTGTATAACCCTCCAACCCTACAAGTTAATTCTAGCAATTAAATTGTTCCGTGGTCCACACCTTTACTAGGTGTTGGAGGTCAGTGGCAAAACATCTGCAGATGCTTTGGTCTTGTGTTTTTGCCAAGTTGCTCACACACCTGCCTACAAGCCGCACGCACGCACGCAAAATCTTGAACATTTGTGCAAATCTTTGAATATATTTTTGTAACTATCAAATGTCTCAACAAATGTCTTAATTTTTCTGAAAAACGTTTGTTGCTATCAGTGGTGCTCAAACTTTTTCTGGTCAAGGACCCCCCAAAATTATATGTTTTTTGGCGCCGAACCCCATCAAAATATGTTGTTCCAGGGACCCCCCCCCCCTCCCCCCCCTCCAACAGAAACAAAGATTTGAGCTAAAAATGTTGTTTCATATATGTATTCAAAGATTTGCACAAAATGTTCAAGATGTAAATAAAATAGCATATCCACAAGCTCGTATGAGTGCTATTGATCTGCTATTTATGAACAGCCAAAGTATAAAAATAAGGGTTATAGGCTAAAATCTAAAATGACACAGATGCGTTCCCGGATTGAATGGGTTACTTGGCCCGACCTGGATGTTGGACCACAGTTCTGCTCACAACACAACACATCTCTGCTTGTTTACTGCACCGTCCGCTTACCCCGACGCAACGACCGCGTCCCTCAGAACAGTTGAGGTTGAGGAGCAGGGCGTCAGGTCCGACCCGACAGACAACCAGACAGATCCAGAACATTTCCCACCAAGCGCTGGACACTCGCCCAACAACCTCCTCCGCCCCAACACCTCCTCCACCGCGCATCCCAACCGCCACTCCTCCACCCCTATAGCCCCCTCCACCATCTCCCATCTCCCACCCGCCACCCCCACCCCCGGGGGCTGGATACGAGAATGATTGATAGCTTTAAATTAGAACAAATTGCGGTACATTGAAGCCGGGGATGGAGGTAATTCAAAACCTTGGCGAACAAAATGATAACAATGGCCTTGAGGTTCAAGACGCCGGCTCATGGCGGGGTTACTTTGGCTTGTTTCGCACAGCCTGGGACTGACTAGAAATCTGTGGATGTGGAAAATGAATGAGAATGATGTTGATCCCTTTCCTCAGCAACAGCTACCGCGGTGTCCCTGAGTGTGTGTGGACCATAACGAGACGTCTCTCTAGGGGCGGCCGTAGTTTATTGGATAGAGAGGCCGTCTGGTAATCGGAAAGGTTACCGATTCGCCACCCGGCCCACCCATGTATACTATTACGTGGTCGAAGTGTCCCTGAGCGAGACACTTAACCCCTGACAGGCAGAACCCCCACAGATTTCCATGACATCAGGGAACTCCATTTCAGTCAGATAACTCACGAATGGATTGAACCAATATAATAGAACAAATAGATTGAATCAGTGTGGATGTAATATTTATCTTGGCGTTCAGGCTCTGCTACATATTCCTCCCTGCTCAGCACAATTATACAACGATCATTAAACATTAAGAGCAGGGACATAGATATACAATAACAACCCCCCACTGGTGGTGCTGGGGTGGTGGTGAGAGCAAACAGCCGCATGACAACAAACCAGGACACACAAAGCGGAAGGAACACAGATTTAGGTGAGTTTAAATAACCCGCCCAGTTGGTCAGCTGATTGCCACGTCATTGTATGACGTATGGGTCTCGCATGACACTGTATACAGCCACATAGTAATGAGCATGCGTGTAACGTCTCGAGTGTATACTGCCTGAACTAACCTCGCAGGCTACATATCATATATGGGGATTTGTGAATTTATAGGTGTATTTTTGGGAGATTTGCTGATCCGACCGATTTCACACCGGGCACAGCTCTGGTCCTCGGTGACACACGCACCATTTTGAAGGCGATCGGTTTTGATTGGGATGTGATATCGATTTGAGATGTTCAGGGGGACATGGACACACGTACACAGAGATTCCATGCATTTATAGTTAGATGTCCTTGTAGTTGTTGCTCTCTAAGCAGGGATTCGATTGACCCGGACAGAAATCCAGCATACTGAGAACCAGAGTTAACTCTTATGTTCACAAAGTGTGTTTATAAAAAAGGGGTACTGCATTATGAGCTTATAAAAAATCAACAACTTATATTAATTAGGACCATTTGCTCCGTCTGCTCTGAATCTATGAGTGCTCATTGATTCAGTCTGTTTAATGGACTTTAAGTTGTGAAAGACATATTGTGGAGACATAGGTGAAAGAGGAAATTGAAAGGGATTAAAGCTGGTTTTACTCTATCAACAGAGGGAGGGTCTCTCTCTCTCTCTCTCACTCTCTCACACACACACACACACACACACACACACACACACACACACACACACACACACACACACACACACACACACACACACACACACACGTGTGTTAGAACACAAACAACAAGACAGGCACGTTCCCTGTATAAACACAAAGGCATTCAACTCACTCGCACGCACGCGCGCACACACACACACACACACACACACACACACACACACACACACACACACACACACACACACACACACACACACACACACACACACACACACACACACACACACACACACACACACACACACACACACACACACACACACACACACACACACACACACACACACACACACACACACACACACTTGGGAATTGCTCAGCCACAGCCTCGTAATGTTGACCACTAGTCAACTCCCGAGGGAGCAGTTGGGGTTTAAGTTCCTAGTCTGAGGGCACTTTGAGGGCAGCTGCTGTACGAGAGAAGCTTTGATGGACCCTCAGATATATCATGCAGCCAGTTGCAACAGGCTAGCCTGAGCCTCACAAACAGTGGGTGTAATCTCTGGCATAATCTATCGATAACACAGATCTATTGGTCTGGGAAATCTACATTTTGTTTTCATCTCTAATGGATTCCTGCATACGTTTACACAGACCTATTTGGATTACTCCCTGGTGGCTTCTCTTCCAACCGCCAAGATCCATGGGTGTTGTCCTTGGATAGTCAGTTGTCCTTAAGGCACACACTGAAGCTTACACTATACAACATCCAAAGGATCAGACCTTTGCTCACCAAGGAGTCTGCCCAGCTCCTTATCAAGGCCTCACTGAGATCTCCAGGCTTGACTATTGCTACTCCCTTCTTATTTGCATTCTGGCCTGTGCAATGACGCCCTTCCAAATGATCCAGAATGCTGGGGCACACCTGGTTTTCAACCTCCCAAATTGTTCTCATATCGCCCTTTTGTGTTCCCTTCAATGGCTTCCATGTTGTTGCCCACACCCAGAACAAAACACTGATGTTGGCGTACAAGGCAACCTTAAAGGGATAGTTCACCCCAAAACATATTTTTTTCTATCGATTAGTCACCCCATGGAGACTTGAATTCATGGATATTTTTTAGTTTTTGTCTCGCAAGCTAATAATTTGATGACCAGCGGACCGGTAGGCAGCGCTCTCATACCTTCAGGACATGATCCAACCCCACAACATTTCCCACTCACACAGATCAGCCTACACAGGAAGGCTGTTTGAGCCTTCCCTAAACTCCCTCGACTCTTCTCCTTCCTGGCTCCCAAACTGGGGAATAAACTCACCCCTGTAGTCCGAACAGCAGACTCACTCCCAGTTTGATTTATTGATTGAATACTTTATTAGCAGTTTGCAAAGACAAGCACAGGGAAGTGCAATTCAATACAAGATCTGTTAAGAGGATTTGAAACCCAAGAAAGCACTATGGCTTGGTTCCATTGGGGTCCTTTCATCGTTTTCTGCCGAAAACTCACGTCTTCATACGCTACCTCAACCTAGTACTCCTCTCTCCTTGTATCCCTTCTCCTCATCGCTATACTGTAGGTGCCACCCTAAGCTACTATACAGATATGTTCTGATTTCTTGTTCACATGTTTTTGTTGTGTAGATTTGTTTTTTTTTCTTCTTGACCACAAATATTAAGAAGGATTATTTAGAGGCATGTTGTTTAGACAGATGCTAGGTTTGATGTTTACCCGGTATCCTAGTTTCTTTGGGGCACTATTTGTGCTCTTTGCACTCTCCTAACGTGACTATTTACCTTGTTGTTTGTTGACAAGGGTTTATGCTTTCTCTGCTTACTCTGATCTCGCTGTTGTAAGTCGCCCTGGATAAAAGCGTCTGCCAGATGCATAAATTGTAATTGTAACCACAAAGCGCTGTCGTAATTCCTTAATTCCAGACAATATACTTTATTCACACGTCCCCATTTTGCTCTTACTGTATGTCATTGTTTTCCTTTCTAATCTCTTACGTATGATTATTTACTACTTATTTGATGATCTCTTTTTGTGATTCTCATTGTGTTTCTGTGCCAATTGAATGTAGGTTGTTATGGCTAAATTGAGCTGAATTGTTTATACACGCAGTATTTTTCTTATCTTTTTGTGTATTGTAAATGTTGAATGACACAGAGGCACGGCCTCTGCTCGACCCCATTCCATGGGTTTGTGTGATACAGTACTCCAAAGCATGTTTAGAACACACACAGTGGTGTGGGGCTTAAACCTGCCATTGTGGCTGTGAAAATAAGGCCGCAGATGAGCGACCTCACCACTTACCTACAGTGTCTTCACACTTCAGGCAGGTTTCTCTAGTGCTTTAAGTGTTGTCCAGGATGTTAGCCATTAGCCAAACATGCTTTGGAATAAAGAGTAGGACAACTGTGGTGGGGTTTGAACTGATGGTTTTGGGAACATCTAGAGAACATCTTAACATAATGATAACAACTAAACTTAACTCAACTTTATTGTTACAACACAGGTTTACAAATTATTTCACAGAAAAAACATGTCAGATGTGTCAAAACGAGCAGAGCAAGATATCTTAAAGTACTCAGGTGTGTGTGATGTACATATTAAGGTAGGCTATTATGGAAGGAATGGGTTTTGATGCACCTTTGCTTTTTCTTGCTCCTGTTGATAATGGCTATATATGTGTGCAAATTATTCTCTGTGTTATAATAATAATTCAGTAGCCTACTGTATGCTGAAGGATTAATTGAAAGCTAAAATATACATTCACCCAGGTTGGTGTATGGTGCTTTGCATAGGCCTAAACATATTGTTGTTGTCTGTGTATCTCTGACTGTGTGAACAAAGCAAGATGATGTTGGTGAGCTTGTGTTTTTTCCTATTCCTTCTCTTGATCAGTATGTCAGTTCCCATTACTGTGTGTTGGGCTAACCAAAAAAACGCTGCTGGCTTTGGACACAATAAGATAAATTAGTGCAATAAAACAGCAGGAGTGGGACAACCTTGGTGAAAGTTTGAATTGATGATCTTGGGAACATCTGGAGAACATCTTACGATAGTGAGCCACCATACTGGCTGTTCCATCACCGATTTCCTAAAGCTTAAGTGTTTTCTTGGATGTTGGCCTTAAAAACATGGTTTGGAGTCAAGAGTAGGACAACAAAAGTGTGAGATCGGAGTAAACAGAGTAAGCATGAACCCTAGTCAATAAACAACAAGGTAAATAGTCACATGCGTAGAGTGCAAAGAGAACAATGTAGACCGTGCCTCAGATAAACTAGGATACCACCAGTTCAACATCAAACGTAGCATCTGAATAAACATGTTATCTAAATCTAATTCAATGGTGTGTACATTTGTGTGCCATGAGACAAGTCCATGTGTGCCTTGTGATTTTGTGACAACCACACATTATTATTGCAATAAACTATTTAACAGTTTATTTATTTATTTTTTTACCTTATTGATACTTTTCCCAATACAGAGGAAATCCCATATCCTAAAATATATATATTTTATCTCAACTTTCACAATGTCATCACTCTTTTAGGCATGTCATTATAGGCAAAGGGAAATATATATATAATGACATAGGCCTACTCAAAATAGAAATGCCAGGTTGTAAGTAATATTGTATCTTAGTTTGGTCAAGAATAACTGTATTCTTTGATATTGTGACAGCGTGGCTTTTTCTTGCACCTTTTTTCTTGTTATTTTCTGTGTTATGATCATTCAGTAGCTATGATGATTGAATGCTAAATACTGTATGTACACTCATACTGTCTGAATGGCGCTTTGCATAAATGTATAGTTTGTTTTCAAGAGCTCTAAGGAGAATAATAGCAACTTTTTTTTTTAATCCTGTCTGTGTATCAGTTTCTGTGTGACTGTCAGTTCCCATAATTGCATTACTGCGTGCTGGGCTAACCAAAAACACTGCTGGCTTTGGACATGATAGGATAAATTAGAGCAATAAAACAACAGGGATCTGGAGCGTCTTCATTAACACAGTGCTTCCTGTTCCATCAGTTTTCCTAGTGCTTCAACCACGTGACCTATTCTGGGCATGTCGTAATAGCCGGAAATTCGCCAAAAATAAGCAAACACTCGTATAAAATAGCCGATATACAAGCTCATGTGCCGCATTGTGACAATTGCAGATCAGCTATTTTCACAGAGATTTTGTATAGTAGAAAAAAAAAAAAAGGAGGGGACCAAGTAGGCTACAGACCTATACCGGGGGTGCGGCTAAGGAGATAGAGCAGCCATCTTGGAATCAGAGGGTTCCCGGTTCGGTCCCGTGCTCCTCCTGGCTGTGGGTCGAAATGTCCTTGAGCAAGACACTGAAAACCTAATCTCTCTAGACAGATTCTTCTAACAGCAGAATCTGTCAGCACCACTGCCTTAAACATGTAGTGTTGTTGAATAAACACAGAAGCACCCGGGAGGAAGTGGACTAAGAAAGGGCAGGAGCCAAACCAAGTTCCGGTTTCTACACAAAAAAGGGGGTGGTGCCCCCAGAGGCAAAAACATTTCTTTTCTTTTTATCGAATGGGTTCCCAGATTGCTGAAAACCTAATAGCTCAGATGAGCAGATTGGTGCCTTGCATGGTTTCCTCCAATGTCAGGACCCCAATGGAAACAAGCCATAGACTTTCTTGGGTTTTAAATCCTCTTAGCTGACCTTGTATTGAACTGTACTTTCCGGTGCTTTTTTTTTGCAAACTGCTAATAAAGTATTCAATCAATCAATCAGTGTGTGAATGTGAAACTTAACTCTACCGCTGCTCTGACCACTCTGGTGCGTTATCCAAATAACTATTCAACAAATCAAACCTTATTTTTTTATTGTTCCACTGATGAAGGCTGCTTAGCCAAAACGTCTGTCATCTTGTCAATTTGAGGCAAAAATATGGACTATTATTTCTGAGTGCGACTCTCCATGGTTTGATTTGTTGAATGTGTGAATGTGAAATACATCGTAATCGTAAAGTGCTTTGGAGAAACACTTTACAATTATATAAAGGTAAATGCAGTCCTAATTGGGTCCCTGCTCAAAATGAAGTATGTATTTAAGTGGTTAAATGTTGTTCTGGATGTTAGCCTTCAGAGTTTGATCTTGGCAACGTCACCTCCAAGGCGACAGGTGTGCAGGAGAATACCAGGGGCCGATAAACGCGGAAGAAAAATGCAAAAAATATTGTTAATACCTTTAATTTAATGGGAAACACGCTTCTGTCCAAAGACCCTCATCAGATTATCTCAACCTGATGAAGGTTTGTGGACCGAAGCTCCACTTTGGGACTAACTTTCCCATTAAACTAAAACAATATTTTTGCATTTGAGGACAGGGAACATCAGATGCTCCCTGTCCTCAAATGCTAACATTTGAGGACACAGTATACAGTATAAGCAATTGTGCTTACTATTCAAGAGACAAACTCATACAAGATACAGTGAAAATTGGAAGTGATGAAACAAACTAATAAACCCCAAAAAACATCAGATGTTCCCTGTCCTCAAATGCTGCCATTTCAGGACACAGTATACAGTATAAGCAATTGTGCATACTGTTCAAGAGACAACCTTCATGGTGGTATTTGAACCAGACATATGACCAGACATTTGAGGACACAGTATACAGTATAAGCAAGTATGCTTACTGTTCAAGAGACAACCTTGGTGGTGGTATTTGAACCAGCAATCTTGGGAACGTCACGCTTAATTTGCTGTTGCTTCTCTTGATCAACGGGTCAGTTCCCATTGCATTGCTGTGTGTGTTGTGCTAACCAAAATAAGCTGCTGGCTTTTGGACATGATAGGATAGATTAGTGCAATAAAACAGCAGGGATCTGGAGTTTAGCTCTTAAATTTTCGGTTAATGTGAACAGTATAGCTATTGGATAAAAACGATTACCACGCTCATTTCCAGCTCTCATTTTCTCCCACTGAGTGCATATGGACTGACCAGGAGCAGACAGTTGTCTATAGCCTGGAGGACTTAAGAGCCTAAATCCCCCATGTTTGATAGCGGCCTTATAGGGCATAGCAGTGGCGGCCATTTTCTGGTTCCACTTCAAAATAGTCAATGCATTTTTCCCATTGACATTTGCAAAAATATTTATATCAATTATTTTAAGCCTAGAATTAAGCCATCCAGGGTCCTGGTGAATCATGACCATAAAACGTTTGATTCTGTGAAAAAACTTTTTTGAAAACGGCAAAACAAAGCATATTTATTAAATATAGTATATCATATAATTTAATATAAAATAAAATAAAATCACAGAATTTTTTTTTTAATGGTCATGATTCATCAGGACCCTGGATGGCTTGATTCTAGGCTTAAATGAATTGATACAAATATTTTTGGAAATGTCAATGGGAAAAATGCATTGACTATTTTGAAGTGGAACCAGAAAATGGCCGCCACTGCTATGCCCTATTCGTTGACAAGATAGTTGGTAATGAGAGGGACCATGGTTTTATTTCTTTCACATGAACATTTGCGTTTTTGTTTGTTTTTGTTGTATGTGGTTGGTTTTTTTATGTTTTGTGTTTTTGTCCTATATTTTCCCACTTATTTCAAATTTGTATTTCTCTTTTTAATGTTGTTGTAATTATATGCAGTATTATCTTACTGAAACATGGCTCTTGACATGACAAGACAAGACGACCGAGTCTCTGCCATTCACCTGGACCAGCTAACATGTAGCAGACACAGCTTTGGTTATGATTTCTTTGTTGTTAAAAGTATTAAATAGATATATAAGTGACTTTGACTACCTAGAAAAGCGTTGTATAAATTGTATGTATGTATTATTATTATTATTAGTATTATTATTATAATCCCATAGTAGTCATTGCTATATTTATTGTTTGTTCAGTAACAGGGGTCTCCAGCTCTCAAGTAAACAGAAAATAGGCTACATTTTCAGCTCGGGATACCAATTTTTATCCAGTCAGGAGTGAGAACTCATACAGGATACAGTGAAAATTGGAAGTGATGAAACAAACAAATAAACCCCCAAAAAACGAGCAGACAAAATTGGAACTGGAACACTATGAAAATTTAAGCTGATAAATGAGGGGTTTGTGGGGTTTGTCGCTTGCAAAAATAGCAGATACATGAAAAATGTGAGACGCTATAGCTCCAGATCCCTTCTGTTTTATGGCACTAATTTATTTGATCATGTCCAAAGCCATTTTTTTTGGTTAGCACAACAATGCAATGGGAACTGAAATACTGATCAACAGAAGTAACAGCAAATACCACAAGTTCACACCAACATGTCTTGTTTTATTCACAGTCAGTCACACACACATACATACATACATACATACATAGATAAAAACAAGTTGCTATCATTTCTAAAAGAAAGAAAGAAACAAACAAACAAACAAACAAACAATATGTTTGTGCAAAGTGTCATACACCACAATGGAAGTATGGGTCAGTGACAAAATGGGGGTTGCCAAGATGAAACATTTAAAAATCCTTTCATAAAAAAAATATTTTAAAGGCGTAGGCCAATCAGGTTTGTTAAAATGTAAATGTTGTAGTCATGTTGGTTTTACAGTATGTCAATTGAAAAGACATTTGTACCATGTTATTAACTGAAGTGAATACAATTGTTCTCATAATTTGTTTTTGCTTTTAAAATATCTAATAGAAACAGATTTTATTAGCATTATCTCTTGATGTATTCTTTCCGAAAATACATACTAACATACTATTTAGTATGCCAAGTCACTTTTTAGTATGTCTGAAGTGAAACCCTACTCTGCTTACTAGTAGGCTGAAAAAATGTAGTAGCCTACGTTAGAATGTGGTTTCGGACGCAACCAATATGGCTCCTTGAATGGTAGTTACACCTGACAATTCAGTTAGTTGATTTGACTGACAATATTCCCCAAATGAATGATTATATTCGAAGCTTTGGTGATCCATTTCTTTAAATGACTATAAAACAGTTCTTTTAACCATGTTGATTAATTGAAAACACACGTTTTTTCCCCCTTTACTTTCTTTAATATAATTTTGTCATTATTCGTCCATTTTTTGTCAAATTATTAAAAATAAATGAAAAAAGTAATTGAAAAAACAAGGTCTCCTCACGCATTAGGACAATATCAGTCACCAGAACCAAGGACCAGTGTTTTCAATGATTTTAACATGGTTAAAATAGAGTTTGAAGTTACGATGGGTTTATATAGGAAGGGGGCATGTTTGTTAAAATGAATATCAAATATCTAGATACTGAATCAAGCTACTTAAAAGCTTGTCTTGGGTGCAATGTCCTTATGGTAGAATTGTCAAAGTTCAAATGACTTTTTACAACTGAAAAGCTCTAGAACCCCTAAAAGGTTTGACATACAGCCCATAAAAGGCCCCATATTTAACAATGTGATTCTATGAAAAAATAATCAACCACAGTCAACTCTTCAGTTTTTGCAATCCAACAGTTCACTGCCAATGACAATGAAAAGTTTTCTTCTTTGACTCAGGAGATATCATTTTTCGAAGATCTAGACTCCTATCCACTTCCTGGTTAACTTATTACTTTAAAATGCTGTGTCTCGGCTCCTTTTTTTATTACAATGTATATTTTTTTTTAAAGTATAGTTTTGTGTAGAAACTTTGTATAGGCTATATAGCCTAATGCTCCTCAGTTATTTGTTGGTAAGAGTATAAGGTTGAGCACTGGAAGGCAAGGCAAAGTCGAATTTCAACATTATGATTAATTATGATAACTTGAATGGAAATCTATGGGTGTGCCATCCACCAGCATGTTACTTCCTGGTGTTTTTCCTTGTTCTAGGTACAGTAGATACAGTAGGCTACATACGTGCCATCGCCATAGTCAGGAGGGCCATTGTTACAAACTAAGTACCATTGGTCCATTATAACCATGCCTAACTCTAACGCTAACCGTATAACCTCAGACTAATCAAACATTTGGGACACAAAAAAGGCACAAAGTTTTAGTTTTTTTTCTCCCTTTTATTAGAAAGCATTCAGACAAAAAACAACATGTCTTAACATTGTACGTCCTTGTCTGAGAAAAGGCACTTTATTTGACAAAAATGACACAGAGGTACATTATTTCTTTCTTAAAAAGGCACTGGACAATCAACAGAATAAGATATATACATGTACATTCCTCAAGTGGTGTCAAATGGGGGGAGGGGGGGTATTAATATCTAACAATATCCACATTCACAGACAGTGTTTTGAAGAAGCAGTGTGTTTGTGTAATAGAAAATGTACAATGTTAAATCACAGGTTTTCATTTAACTCTGATTGTAGAATTAGAACCTGTGTCAACAAAAAGGCATAGATTTGCGGTGAACACAAAATGGTACTGTACACTTGACATGGTGTGTGTTAGACATTAAAGTCTATTGAAACTGTCTTTGGTTCAAATCCCTGGCAATTACATGAGCAAGCCTCTCTCCCTCCATCAAGGAGGAGAAAGGACCCTTGAGCAAGGCACTCATCTCTCAACCCCTCCAGTGGAACTGCTCAGTGGGCAATAGCAAGACACTGCGGTTACTCCCAGACATTTGTGTGTGTGTGTGTGTGTGTGTGTGTGTGTGTGTGTGTGTGTGTGTGTGTGTGTGTGTGTGTGTGTGTGTGTGTGTGTGTGTGTGTGTGTGTGTGTGTGTGTGTGTGTGTGTGTGTGTGTGTGTGTGTGTGTGTGCGTGCGTGCGTGCGTGCGTGCGTGCGTGCGAGCGAGCGAGCGAGCGTGTGTGCACGCGCAGCACTCCCAGCTCCAGCAGCTAGGCTAATCCCCCAGATCACTGCTGTGTGAATGTATGTGGGAAGAGTGTATTTGTATTTTGGAATTTTGCTTAACATTTTCGCCTATAATGACCAAAATAGGGGCACCAGGTTGAAAGAGGTTAACCAGACCCTTCAATGGACAGAGATATAAATAATGCAGACACACTTGTGCTCTGATGTCTGAATGTGAGACTTGTTTGCGTGTCTGTGTTTTTTTTGTATCCCATATCCCTGTCCAGTGAACCCACTTAATATGGCCTTTTTTTTTGTGTAAACCAACCTTTGATTGTGTATGCGCATACTGTACATGTTTGTTGGTTTTTCCTGATAAGAACCAAAAAGTTAATCAAAGGAATTTATGGATTATCCTTATTTGTTGTCTGTTCACTGTCACAGTGTTTACGCTTCTCTCACATTGCCAAGTTTGATATGGCTGCCAAAAAAACGTCCTCGTTTGTCATCGTGTCACGCAGAAATGAATGAGAATAATCTGTTGTGGACACGCAAGTATGTTTCTGTTTTGCTGAAACCAGAACCGGCTCCTTTGTGAAACAGGCCTGATCCTGCACCGGTTGTTTCTAGAACAGAGCTTCTCAAACCTTTTGATTTCAAGGACCCCCATAACTCTTACGGGTCCATTCGGTTCCAGGTGTATACTTTCTGAGTTACATACCTGTAAGGGTCCATTTGGAAACCCTGTCAAAGAACCCTGAGGGTCCCTGGACCCCACTTTGAGAACCTGTTGTTCTAGAATATTGGATGTGTCACCTTTGCGACATGGAGCTGATGAAAAATGGCAGCTACAGGGATTGTTGTGGTTAACCCGTTCATAAGTACGTTGGACATTTTGGCAAATGAGAGAAGGAAACTGAACAAGAGAAGGAAATTTAACATTGTTGTTCCTCAACCACACCGACTATTGGATTTCTAAGTTGGAACTAGCTTGCCTGCATTGCTGTAACGCACAGTGAGTCTTTCTTCTTATTGAGTATTCCATGCCAGCCAGGATTTGTAAACATGGAACAAAAAAAAGATCCTGGTCGTGGCGTTATACCATGGGATCTTACGCAACAGAAAGGATACAAATGAAGTGTTGATTTCAAGACAATCTGTGTTTTCAAACCCTGACAACCCTGCTGTTGCTCAACAAGCTACACTGTATAAGGCAGAGCCTTGTTTCAGGTTGTAAACGCAACACTGTGACTTTTGGACGAGACCTGCTGAGCTGGGAACGGTTTGGAACCTGGTGAGAACATTGTTTCGTGTGTTGCGTAGTTCAAGGTTTTTACAACCATTGAGAGAGAGAGGGAGAGAGAGAGAGACTGACTGAGAGTGTATTTGCATTGTGGTCTGGTAAACATTACATTGATGCTCTCTCTACATGGAATTAAGCCTGGATGCATTACCACAAACACACTCGGGAGTTTGGCACTTTTTGCGTGAAAAACAACTCGCAGTCCCTATATTCACACGCACGCACGCACGCACGCACGCGCACACGCACACATAAGGTATCCACCCTCTCCCTCCAACATGCAGCCACAATTTCATAGTATAGAATACAGTAAATCATTTTAAATACCAAGGAAACTCAGGCATTATATCGTTGCTGTCGGTGCAGAAACCTTGTATCTCCAATGGGTTATTTTTCTCCATTTTCTGAAAAGCAGTGATGGAAGAAGTACTAACATGTTTTACGTATGTAAAAGTATTGAAAATTGGAAATACTCAAGTAAAGTACAAATACCTCACAATTGTACTTAAGTACTTGAGTACATGTACGTGGTTTTCTTTCCACCACTGCTGAAAAGCAACCATTTTGGACAGCAACCGATATACAGCAATGATAAATTAACACTGTCCACCTGCCAAGTTGTGCAGTAATGAGACAGTGATGCATTCATCTGGGATTGTGATGGATTGTAATGACCTCAGCCACCGGTTCAAGAGCAGGCCGCAAAGAGCCAACACACACTCACTCACAGGCGCACATCTACACAATCATGCACACGCGCACACGCACGCGCGCACACACACACACGCGCACACTCGCACTCGTTGTGTTCATATCACTCGAGCTCATTGTAAATATGCAGACACTTTCCCTGTCAAATACACAAATGCACATACACACACATGCTCCCTTCATAAAACACGCATACAAGCAGACACACGCACATACACACACACACACACACACACACACACACACACACACACACACACACACACACACACACACACACACACTGTTTTGCTTATAACAAGCAGGCCAAATCCTTCACTTTCAGACTTACGACGTGAGTTGATCAATGTATCTGATGCGTGCTTGCACGTGAATTAGGTGGGATTATGTTTATACCTCATCCATATGTGGAATTACCTTTGTACTTCGTCCATAAGGTTGAATTACCTTTATACTTCATCCACATGCAGGATTAACTGTATATTTTGTCCACATGTGGCTCTGTGCACACGTGCAGCGTAAAACTGATCAGTCAGTTTTCAATCAGTCTCCTGGCCGAGCCGAAATACTACAATGATCCATCATCTCTCTGACAATTCAACCTGGCAGCGTGTTCCAACGTACTGTATCGTCTGCTATTTGTTAACTTCACTACACAGGAAGCACTGAATTAGGCCTGCAATTTGCCTTCGTCAGACACACTCGCCGGTTTAACTATGGTTTGTTTTGTTTTGGTACAAAACCACATAATCTCGTGTATAACTGACATACTGACATATTGTGAGCACGTGCCAGTGCATACACACACACACACACACACACACACACACACACACACACACACACACACACACACACACACACACACACACACACACACACACACACACACACACACACACACACACATCCGGTAGCCTATACACACATGCACACTTGTTGACAGGCACACAAAGGAGCTACTGTGTAACGTATGACCAACCCCCAAAGAGAAGCACGCACGCACATCCAAACGTTTAAATTGTACAGGTAAGCCCACAACGTGTCACTATAGCTAGTGAAGCTTGGGTCTATAGAGCCGGTGGGTTTTGAAGTGATTCATTACAACAGCTGTGTATGATTGTGGCTCTGCCCACTGCCTCTGTAATACCCCTATGTATTGCCTGTTTGAGTTAGACCTGATGAAGACCCGGTTGTGGTCGAAACGCTGTCATTGTCCATAAATAAATTATTCTCCTGGGAATTATTTTTCTTCTCTCCAACCCCCAAATGGACCCTTACAAACTCGTCCATTTGGTTCCATTTGTACACTCTCACAGGAGTTTAAAGTCCTGTAATTTCGTTTCTAACTAACAATCGTTTAGCTGGGGACCCCCCTGGAACCCCCTCGAGGACCCCCTGGGGGTCCCCGAACCCCACTTTGAGAACCACTGGCCCAGACCTTCCCCAGCCATCCCGGGGTTAAAGAAACATAATAATCTGTGGGTGTATGTCTTCTTGTGTGTTTTTTTTTTTGTTTAAATGACCTGGGCATGTTGGGATTAGATTGCGACGCATGTACAATGAATGACCGTGCAGCTGATTGTTTGGGTTCACACATGGCTTAAACCCGCCGGCGTGGAACAACCTGGGCAGATAGCGTATAGGTCACAAAAACCTCCACAGAGGAGGAAGGCTAAGTTCACATAGCCTGGAGGAAAGACCAACACCAACCTTTGCTTAAATTTGAGACGCCTTGGTAGATAAAACAAACGATGCATATAGCTGGTTTTATTAGTGCTGGCTTGGGTCCCCAACCTATCCACAGGTTAATATGTAATATACACACACACGCACACGCACCCGCACCCGCACCTGCACCCGCACGCTCACACACACACACACACACACACACACACACACACACACACACACACACACACACACACACACACACACACACACACACACACACACACACACACACACACACACACACACACACACACACACACACACACACACACACACACACACACAAGACCCATTCAACAGTGCTATGGGCCAAGGGTGAAGTGGAATGTCACCCTGTTAGTTTATGTACACGCGTGTGTGTGTGTTTGTGTGCGTTTGTGTGCCAGAACCTGGGTCATATTGTGTCTGTATGTAATTCTGTGTGTTTGTTTTTTAGCCGCTCCGTGTGCCAGCTTGGGTGGAGTTTGCCACATAGCAGAAATACAAAGAGGGCCAGAAAGGTTAAACAATTACAGGAAAGTGGACAAAAAGGATTATTATCATAATGATTTCACCTTTCTGTGCATTGGCAGCCTACCTGACACCCTATCCGGCAGTTATGTCAGTTTTCTGGTCTAAATGAATTGCATAGATACGTTGAATAATAACAAACATAATCCACATTAATTGATGAATAAGATCGTTGTTTGTATCCCTACCACATAACTGCAGTCTTACAGCCCTACCCGGTGTTTAATTGCACGATTAGACGTCTAGAATGAAAACCGTGTGTTCACTGTGGTTTCCATAGGATCAGGGTTCATAACTCCCTGCTCTCAGATCTTGAACTGCGGTAAACAACAACAAAGGAGCAAAAACAAGCACGGCTAAATAAACTGAGCGGCGTTTGTTTCTTCAACCGCTTCATCTGAGCCGTCCATAGGAATGCACACGAACGCACACTGTCTGTGACACTCTTTTGCAAGCCAGGCACATCCGGGAGGGGGGGGTCATTCACAAAGCTGGCTAACTGACTAAACCTGGACTTCTGCACTGTGTAAAACCTGGAATCCCTATAAATATGGAACTATTGGAACATAGACGTAATTATAGCTGTTCCCGGGTTTTACTGCACATAAGTCTGGCTTACTCAGTTTGCCAGCTTTGTACTGTATGTGTCCAACCACCCTAATCATGACACTGACGCACGCACGCACACACGCACGCACGCACGCACGCACGCACGCACGCCGCGCTATGAGCTTGTAGATCTGCTATTTTTTTTTTTTTCGTGAAAATGTGTGCAAATCTTTGAATACATATATTTTTAAAGTGAAACTTTTTTACTCAAATCTTCGCTTCTGAGGGTCCCTGGAACAACATATTTCGAGATGGGGGTCCGCGGCCAAATACATATCATCTTGGGGGTCATTGACATGAAAAGGATTGAGTACCGGTAGATTACAGGCAGCAAACTGCGCGTTGATAAGACGCGGTGGCGCGTGCACGCTGTGCGGACATGAGGAACACCCATGCATGGCGTGCATGCCTGCCTGCCTGCCTGACACAGTGTAGAGCTGCGTGCGCCCGGGGGCTGAGAGTGCACCGAGCTGTGCATGGTTTCTCTCTTAAAGAAACGGATGTACATCTCCTGGCTCTCGTAACTGAATCTGGTTCGTATTTCCCTAAATGTCACCTTCAGCCTATTTTGCTTCGTGAATGTTTTGCCTGCTAGGTAATGGGGGAGGGGTTGGGTATGTATGTTCCTAATATAGAACATGTTATCGTCGTTGTCGGGGGCAAAAACCTTGTATCTCCGCATTGCATGGACGACGTTTCATGTTTCTTTTCATAAACCAATGCCCTATTTTATATTTCGTTGTGCGACAGTGTCACGCAAAAGCAGTGACAGCGTGTCGCGGGTTCGAGTCCCGATCCCGATGGCCTTTGCTGCGAGTCACTCCACATTTCCTGTCAGCCTACTGTCCTATCAATAATAAAGGCATAAAAAAGCCCAAAATTAAATCTAGAAAAATAAAATTAAAGCAGTGACACGAGGCAATCTACAAGACCACCACATGTCACGGTGCAACACGTTGTGCACGATTGTAGTAACTATTTTTTGTACATTTTGAAAGATTGAAAGAAATCACCTACAATGGCAGACACAAAGTAGGGTGGTCTGTGGGTTTTATAAATATTTGACCAATGAAAAGTATTAACAAGAGCCTGTGACTAAATAATAACAACAAAGGATCCATCGGAACCTTTGTAGTTCCATCCACTTCCTGAAAAAGTAACGGTTTTGGACATACAAGGTTTCTGCCTGACAGCAACGATATGTCTTAGTTTCGGTGTGTATAATGGGAGTGCATAGGTTGCGTGCGGTACAACAGTTGTACAGTATGTACGTGTGTGTGTGTGTGTGTGTGTGTGTGTGTGTGTGTGTGTGTGTGTGTGTGTGTGTGTGTGTGTGTGTGTGTGTGTGTGTGTGTGTGTGTGTGTGTGTGTGTGTGTGTGTGTGTGTGTGTGTGTGTGTGTGTGTGTGTGTGTGTGTGTGAGAGAGCGAGAGTGGAGTGGGGGAGTGAGAGAGTTGTGCCCGTGTGTGTTTCTGTACAAGATATCCTGTATCTCATTCGATGTCCTGTATTTCATTTCAGCGTTCCTTTTAAGAAAAAAAAAAAGAACAGAATGCGGTTTCACAGGTCCTGCGTGACGAAGGGAGACAACATGAGCAGATAAAATTCTTCTTTTTTTTTTTACGATTGAAGAAAAGGCGGAGATAGGGCGCTGTTAACTTAAGAGACACGCAGGGCCGCATACCTCCCTTGGCCTGTGTCTCTCCATTCTTTTCAGTTTTTTTTTCTTGTCCGTTCTTATCGGCATTTACAAGTCCTCGTCTTTTAAGGCCTCCTCTTTCTCTCTCTCTCTCATACTCTTTCTCGGAAATCCTTTACTCTCTGCAATTCACATGTCCACAGTCAGAATTAAAGTGTCCCAACGCAGAAAGAAAAGAGAAGGAGATCCATCATCGGATCTGTATCGCGCGTGGATAATATAGTCCTCATCATCAGCATCCTCAGAGTGGTATTACATCCAGTCAAGATAATATACAAATTAATACAAATCACCACAGTTCATTGTCAGTTTGTGTCGTTAGATCATCCGCAGTCCTTATGTACAGTACTCCCATGATGACACTTAATAAAAAAAGATATGAAAGAAAGAAAAGAAAAGGTATATTCCACACGTTTTGTTTTGCTTTGGTTTGATCTATTTGCTACCATTCCATCACTCCTTCCTTACATCTTTGATGTAAAGGTTTCGGGGGTTGACATTGTCTATACATTCTTGTGGTCTAGAATCCAATCCCAATAGGTCCAATCCCAACCAAACTGCCGTTCTGTGTACGTGAAACACACAGAGAGACACACATGTACGTGTTTGAGAATGGCCCGCAGGAAGACTTGACTGGCCCGGGGTGGCCAAATGACTTGAGAGACCTGTCCCGCGATAGGGAAGGTCCCGGGTTCGATTCCGCCAGTGTCTACTCTGAGGAGGAAACGTAATAGCAAGACACTTGAATCGCTGCCAGCTCAAGGGATGCCATTTTTTTGGTGGATAACCCTTTTAGCTGCTTTGCTAGTAACCCTGCTAGTAATAAAAAACTGTTATAAATACATTAGTTGTTTTGGTATGATGTCTCTCTGTATGTCTTGATCTCAACAGATTTGCTTTTAGTGGAGTAAGCAAGGATCTCGCTCTCTTTCTCCGTCCTTCCCTTTTTTCCTCCCTCAAGTAGTCCCGCCCTATCATGACGTCCGTCCCTCCGTCCATCCACGCCAAGATCCGAGATCCGAGGGAATCCACGGCAACATCCCGCGACATCGTTCCAACAGACCCTTTTCCTAAATTAACGGCTCTACCCAACGATCCTTCCCTAAACATCCTTCAACCCCTCCATCCACCCGTCCGTCCGTCCATCCGTCCACTCATCTCCTTTTAGAGGTCCAGGCGGAAGGCGCCGAAGTAACTGGAGGAGTCGTCAGCGTTCACCATGGTGGGAGAGGAGACGGAGACAAACAGCTCGTCCCCGGCTCTCAGCTCGAACAGGCCTCCCTGGTAGACGGAGTGGAGCGCGTACTCTGCGTCCGGAGCCCAGCACTTGGTGCCTACTCCCTTCAGGAGCTGACCGGAGACAAAACCAACAACAGAGAAGAAAGAGATTATTTCTAAACTATATTTCCTTTTACAGCAACAACCAGAGAGCACCTGGGGTGCACTCTCAGAGCATTTTTCTGAACGCATAATATTTCTGAACAAATATAATCGATGATTTAGTAATCAAGTGATAATCGATCCCTATTTTGAGCATAAACATAATAAAATGTTTAAAAAAGTTATATAAAATGATATAAAAAACCACACTTCTCGATTCTTCGATTAATCTAAAAAAGCAGTTGCTGAAAAAATCACTAGGAAAAGAATGGACATTTGCAGCCCTAGTGTTCCTGTACCTGTATGGGGCTTGGGTAGGAGGTTTTCTTGTAGACACACTGTACCAGCTGGTGGCTGACACTGCGCTGGTCTCCCTCACTGGCTGCTGGCGACGGATAACGGAAATACACCTGTAAGAGACAGGGGGGGGGTAATGAGGAGGGGTAGAGGTTTAACCCATTAGGACCTGGGGCCAATTTTAAAAATGTCTTCTAAATCCCCCCCCCCAAAAAACTATGTTGCTACATCAGTGTTTCTCAAACTTTTTCATAATAGTCAAGGACCCCCAAAGTTATATGTATTTGGTCGCGGACCCCTATCTCAAAATATTCTGTTCCAGGGACCCTCAGAAGCAAAGATTTGAGTAAAAGAGATTAGCTTTAAAAGAATATATATATTCAAAGATTTGCACATTTTCAAGATTTTTGAATAGCCCAAAGTGTAAAATAATACTTTTTTAGCTCAAATCAAAAAAACGGCACAGACGTGTTCCCGGTCTTAATGGGTTAAA
>NC_139956.1:29784125-29791625 GCF_963454915.1 Gymnoscopelus microlampas | reverse complement strand
ATGTAAGATAAAACATACTGATACTCTGAAGTACTTTTGATGGTATGCCCGCCTCATACGTCATACACTGACTTAAACTCGGCGTGCGTATCGGCAAGGACCCGAGGGCGTGAGCCGCCAAGTGGGAAGTCCAAAAAATATCAATAATCTTTTTCATCTATTATTTTCATAATACTGTACTATTTCATAATACTGTAACATACATATTTTCCTATCAGCATGAAAAGTTTTTTCTGCATCATCTGTGTGTGTGTGTGTGTGTGTGTGTGTGTGTGTGTGTGTGTGTGTGTGTGTGTGTGTGTGTGTGTGTGTGTGTGTGTGTGAGTGTGAGCGTGTGCGTGACCAAGACCAAGTCTGCACAAGAACGTATTGCTGAAGAGATAAAAGTTATAAAATAACTTTATAACTAAAGTAAGTTATAAAAGTCACACTACAATATCATGTCATCACCTTGTACACCTTGTTGTGCTACAATGTAAGTTCCACTTGATGTTTTTGCCTGACTTCACTTCAGGTTATTGTGTAACTCTGAATTGTGGCAGAGGTTCAATCGTGGAAAAACTGTTACTAAAACGGGGGGGGGGGGGGGGCAGTGAAGTCAGGATAGAAATAGTGGACAAGAGAGACTTCTCTGCTAAACGTGAACAATATCTGCCTGCGTGGTATCACCTAAATGAAGTCATCTGATTTTGATTATATCATACACAGTAGCTGACGTCCAAGGCGGCCAGTTGACTGCCTGTGGTGTTTCTTTATTACTATTCATGGACTCAGAGAAGACAGCCGAGATACAGACGGACACGGCGAGAGACAAGAAACACGTTCTTGGCAGGGCTTGATCTGCAGCAGCGGTGAGGCAGGCCTTTTGGTTGTGATAACTTTGAAGTTCAAAACCTGCTAAGAACAGTATGTTTTAATACCGAATCTGTGATTTATCTGCAGCACAAAATAAGACGCCAACATTTAACCATAGCCAAATGTGGTAGAGTAACTGTATTTTGTCAAATACTCCCCCCCCCCCCCCCCCCCCCCCCCTCTTTTTATCGCCTGCAGCTCGTGAAATGTTCCTTTATAGATTCTCTACTGTGTTTCAATTTGCAGAATTCACCCCAGATCAGAGGCGCAAAAGTGCCTTCTACAGTGTCCCTGTTTCGACTCCTGGCCGGCCTTACTGTTTGCTGTGTGTCAGCCCCTGGCGTTAGGGTTAGGCTTGCCTCTTGCCTTGTCAGTATCTGATACTAATTTTCAGTGCAGAATGCACCCAACACGTACAAAAAAATGTAACCGGTGCATGGGAGTTCACCAATAACAGCCTGGCTTCAGTCCTGTATCCCATGGCTTTCCAGTGGTTCCGTGATGAAGTCGAAGGTTAAGGAATTTTGTGTTCGTACATTATGTCATTCTCTTACATATTGTCAAAACACAATTAAACATCTGGAATTGTGTCATGGGTGGATAACACATTTGTGCATGTGTGTGCGCGCACAAGCACAAATGTGCGTTTAATGAGCGAGTTGTGTGTCAAATTAACCGAACGATTGACCACACTGTGCACGCCCGCGTGTGTGTGCGCGTGTACTGGCAAGTGGTGTCTGTGTGTGCGTGTGCATGGGCCGCAGATCAGTGTGTCTGGAATGCCTTGCTCCGGGGGCTAAAAGTGTAAAACGACTTGTTTTGTGCGACGTACGCCCTAATTTAGCCTGCATAGAGCTAGACATTCCTTCTATCCTCCACTGAGGACCACAGAGGCATGGAGCATAAGCCTGATTATATCATGCATGTGGACAGAGAGAGAGAGAGAGAGAGAGAGAGAGAGAGAGAGAGAGAGAGAGAGAGAGAGGAGAGAGAGAGAGAGAGAGAGAGAGAGAGAGAGAGAGAGAGAGAGAGAGAGAGAGAGAGAGAGAGAGAGAGAGAGAGAGAGAGAGAGAGAGAGAGAGAGAGAGAGAGAGAGAGGGGTAAGAGAGTTTAAAGAAGGGAAAACAGAGGAGGGAGAGAGTGTTAGGGAAGAATGGAGGGAGATTAATGGAGATGTGTGTGACTGAAAGTGCTTAAGTCATTTGTAATGATACAATAATGAAGTGAAGAACAAGCAAGAGGAGAGAGAGAGACAGGATGTGAGAGAGACCACATGAGAGAGGGAGAGAGACAGCATATGAGGGAGACCATATGAGAGAGGGAAAGAGACCTATATGAGAGAGGAGGGAGATGGAGGGAGATATGGAGGATCGTCAAGCTCCCCAAACCCCCCGTCCCCCCCTTTGCGTTCTCTTCCACTACCCACATCCATTCCAAAACACCTGTGATGGCCTACAAGGCAATCGAGGCTATGGCACTAGTGATGGGTCGTTCATGATCGATTGGTTCAAAATAACTAGTTCATTGCCGGTGAACGCGAACGAACCCGTTAACTTCCTGAAACTGTTAAGTTTGCGCTTTCGTTCATGCCCCCGCCCCCCGTACATACACAGGACGGGGGACGGGGGGGGGCGGGACGGGGGGGGCAGGCTGTTCCCGCAATAGACAGACAGACAGCGGTGCGGTTGAGTTGTTTTTCACTAGACATGAACGAATCATTTTAACGAATCATTTGAACGGATCATTGCCGTTGAACATGAACAAAATCGTGTGTTCACTGAAAGGTTTTTTTCCACCACTGCACCCCTGTAAACTTTCAGGACAACCCTTTCCACACACTCATCAGCAAACACAGTAAGTCTCTTTGTCCCTTCCTTAAATCACTCTGGGGTGATGCTCCACATGTCTAGACTCTTCACTCTCCTGGCTCCCAGACCGTGGAATGACCTCCCACCTCAGTCAGGGGGACTGCAGACTCACTCCCCATTTTCAGCTGCAGTCAGAAAACTCACCTCTTCAGATTACTTCACTCCCCCCCAGCACAGTGGTTCTCAAAGTGGGGTCCGGGGACCCCCAGGGGTCCTTGAGGGAGTTCCAGGGGGTTCCCAGCTAAATTATAACCTGACTCAGACCAGATGGGGCGGTATTGAGTTCACAGGTTCACAATAAAGCCTCCATCTGGGAACGCTCAGAGATTGGAGTCGACCTGTCGAACCAATCAGTGGCAACTACGGGAGGGATCTTGGCGAGACCGGATGAGACGCCCTCGAGAAGCAGCTATTGCATTGTAGTTCTTTCACGATTCATCATGGTTGAATAGTATACAAAAGAACTACTACTGGCGCAGCTACTATACGTCATGCAGACACGTCAATATGATTGGTTGGAGTTAGCACGCCCAGACGGTGATAGACAGACGGTCCCATCCAATCACCTGCCAAGTAGCTTGAAAAAAGGGACAGCCGTCTTGCAGCGGTTTGGCTACCGAGGTCCCAGATGGAAGTAGGTTGTGAAACAAATGTGTGAAGCAAGCCTCTTCCAGCTGGCGGAGTCAAGTTAGCTAAATGATAGATAGTTAGGAACCAAATTGACCCTTATGGGTCTGTAACTCAGAGAGTGTACAAATGGAACCCAATTGACCCTAATGCATGTCAAACTGGGGGTCCTTGAAATTGAAATGTTCAAAATCACTGCTAGAGCCGTAAAAATCGTCTTTTATGGTAGTCCTTGGCATTTATTTTCAAATGGGGGTCCGCGGGCTAATAAGTGTCAATTTGGGGGCCCTTGACATGAAAAAGTTTGAGACCACTGCCCTAGCACCCCTATTCCTTTATTATTGCCTGCTTTGATACTGTAGTTTTACTATGCAGGTATCCATGTTGGTTACTTGATCACAGTTTTATGCTGATAATGTTATTTAGATGTAGTGTTGTTTTAGACAGACAGTAGGTTTGATGTTAACCTTGTATCCTAGTTACTTCGGAGCACTAAATTGCTTATCTTTGCGCTTTATTTATGTGATCATGTTGTTGATTAGGGTTCATGCCATTTACTCTGATCTTGCACTGTATAAGTCGCTCTAGACGAGAGCGTCTGCCAAATGCTTACATCGTGAATTGAGAGTATATCCACATTGTAAATTCTGAGTATACCATGCAGCTGTCCTCATGTCTGTGAGTGTGCGTGCGTGCGTGCGTGTGTGCGCGCATGTGTGTGTGTGTGTGTGACCCAGACATGCAGATGGAGAGGAAAAGTCCTCTTGGCTATGTCTACACAGAGATGACTTATATCAGTGGATTGTCTGACTAGGCATGGGAGCACGCGTGTGTGTGTGTGTGTGTGTGTGTGTGTGTGTGTGTGTGTGTGTGAGAGGCATTGCAGCAGTTATGAGAGCCAGATGTCACCACAAGTATAGCAGGAGTTCAGACATCGACCTTGTGACGACCATTTCCTGGACACCACATGGGAGATGTTGTTTTCATGGTTAAAAAAGAGATTTCTGAGCTATGTTTACAATTAGTAAACAATTCAGGTAGGGGTCAGGTTAGGATTGGACCTTTGGGGTTAGGTGCAGGGGTTGGGGATAGGTTTAGGGTTACAAATGGAATGTATTATGAAATATAGCCCTCCTAAGACTATGTTGCCCTCACAAGTATAGTAATGTAATGTGTGTGTGTGTGTGTGTGTGTGTGTGTGTGTGTGTGTGTGTGTGTGTGTGTGTGTGTGTGTGTGTGTGTGTGTGTGTGTGTGTGTGTGTGTGTGTGTGTGTGTGTGTGTGTGTGTGTGTGTGTGTGTGTGTGTGCGCGCGCGCGTGTGCGTGCAGTGGGTGAGGAAGGCGGGAGCAGGGATTTTGAAGCATGATATCCCTGAGTCATGGTGTTTTAATGCTGATTGGACATAAAGACGTAATCTGACACTAATGTGCTCCGATCACTGGAGGTTTACTACTGTACCTAAAGTCCTGTGTGTGTGTGTGTGTGTGTGTGTGTGTGTGTGTGTGTGTGTGTGTGTGTGTGTGTGTGTGTGTGTGTGTGTGTGTGTGTGTGTGTGTGTTGTGTGTGTGAATAGCAGTGGTTGTTGGTCTGACTCAGTCCAGTGTTTAGCTATCAGCAGCAGACTCCGTGAATAACAGGGTGAACACCAGTACACATGCATATATATATATACACACTGTATTGTGTGTCTGTGCGTGAGTGTGTGCTCGCTTGCGCGTGTGTAGGTGCGTGCCAGCGTTTAAATCCACACTTAATGTATGTATTTTACTAAATTATGTATAAAGTATGTATGAGTGTGTGTGGCTTGGTAGCAAAAGCACAGGCCTCTTTTTAGAACTGGTTCCAATGGCATTTGTAAATCATTCTTGGCGATATTTCTATTGCCCTGCGGGGAACGAGATAACTTTTAGCTATGATACAAAGCATGATGCTATCTGAATTGTTCTGTTACGGTAACGCTCTCACGGATGCGGTAAGCCAAGCATTTGGTTTCCTTTACTTCCATTGCACGCAAACACACACGTGTGTGTGTGTGTGTGTTTTTGTATTCCTGGTCGCTGCAATAGCGACTCCTACAACTCGGTCTGTCAGGTGAAAAGAAACGTCTGTCGATGTCCCGTATACCGCAGGAGACGTGCTTGTCTACAGTAGGGGTTGTTAGTGACAGGGACTAGTACTAGTGATCGACCGATAATGATAATTTTTCAGAGGCCGATGCCAATATTTAGAGAATAGGGAAAGCCGATGGCCAATCAAAAAACGATTATCTTTTTTTTTGGCATCTAATATAATACAACATTAATAATGTGAAACGGTAACACACAAAACTAAAAACAACAAGCAGGACAAACAAACAAATCTACAGGTTGTAGATTGTGTTGTGTTGTGTTGAGCTGTGATTGTGTTCTAAACTACAGATAGGCCCCAAAACTCGACCGATATCGATAAATCATTACCGATGTATCGATATCGGTAAATTCTCGGTCATTTTTTCATTTCAGTCTGTCCGTCTGTCTGTAAAGGGTAAAAATAATTGGGTACTCAGATGCAAGTACCCTGTTAGTGGCCGGCCACTAACAGGGACTATACAAACATAGGGGCGGGGGGGGGGGGGTTGGCAACAACTGAATTGGGGGAGAAAACAAAAAAAATAGAACAATAATAACAGAAAAAGAGCTTGAAGTGATTGAAGTGACTACAGCTGAATATGCTTTTGTCCGTTCCAGTCAAGCAGAGTGGAGCCATGCAGTCTCCCCCACAGAGACTCTGAGAGATGGGAGTAAAGTTGCATTTTTTAAGCCAGTGGGGTCTGTCCACTCTCCCCTGAGATCAGGACATTCTTATACTCACCAAATACTGGAGTGGTGGAAGAAGTACTGAACATTTGTTACTTAAGTAAAAGTAGCAAAACCACAATTTACAAATACCCTGTTACAAGTACAAAAGTATTGGCATCAAAATAATACTTAAAGTACCAAAAGTAAAAGTACTCATTATGCAGGACATTCTTATTATCACCAAATACCATGACGCACTGAGGAGGATGAAGACATTATTCTGCACAATGTACTGTAGTTGTAGCAAATCTGTTCTGTTCGTTTTATTCTACTCTGTTGTGTTCCGCTGCACCAGTTCACATTTTTGGAGTGAAATGCACGACCTATGGAAACTAGATATTCAATTTTTGTTTTCGCTCCATCGATATTTCCATTATGCTGCACATAAACCGTTTCATCTTGGCTCCAGGCGATGTGTCACATGATATGCTTTAAATATAGTACACACAGCACACACACACGATGGAATTTTGTCTGAACTCGGACTCGAAAATATTTTGTGCCAAAATCAAGTTGAGAGCCAACACTTTTCACTGTCCAGATTTACTGTCAAAACACTCCCAACAGAACAGCTCCATCTCTGCAGACAGAGAACATGTCTCTGTCTTTGAACCTGTCTCCATCTCTGCTGACCAAGAACCCAAAACCAAACCCAAAACAGAAAATATGTTGCGATCTCCAAAACGCACACGCACACACACACACACACACACACACACACACACACACACACACACACACACACACACACACACACACACACACACACACACACACACACACACACACACACACACACACACACACACACACACACACACACACACACGCTTGCACGCACGCATGCGCACATCCTTCTCTTACCTTGGAGATATAAGCCTTGATGCCTTCTGCCAGCTTGATGCAGGGCTCTCCAAACAGCTGCGCCAGCTGTTCTGGGATGTCCTGGTCCTTATCCAGGGCGTTTAGTAGGCTCAAACACTTGAGTTCCTCCGTCACTCCCTGACTACGCACCTGCAAGGATCAACACAAAGAGGGGACAACGTTCAACATTTCTGACAACCACGGTTAGAGTTGCAGTCTTATTCGAACTACATGTACCCTAGCGTCCGTTTTCTGGGGCAAATACTCAGTAACAGCAGCTGATTTGCACGCTCACAACACGTCACTTTGCGACGCATTGTGTGCTTGTAGATTGGCTATTTTTGGTGGATGACAGACCCAAACGTAGACGAAAATGCGTGTAAAATATCCATGCTAGTATGGACAGGGCCTATAAGTGCAGGTTTGTATGTAGGTTTTAAGTGGCTAAC
>NC_139956.1:29741625-29781625 GCF_963454915.1 Gymnoscopelus microlampas | reverse complement strand
GGGGTACTTGACCTGAAAAAGTTTGAGAACCACTGCTGTAAGAGACCCACTGCCTCTCTGCTTTGTCTGAACCAGACAGTAAAACACATCCAGTATAGACACACATGCATGCAGAGGTGTAAAAAGTACTCAAATGTACTTAAGTAAAAGTATCAATACTGTAATGAAGAAAGTAGCCAAAGTAAAAGCCCAGAAGTACTAGAAGTAAAAGTACTCATTATGCAGAATGTCCCGTTTCATAAGTTATCATATGTCTAAAATGTATAAATATCTTTGAAAATAACAATTTTCAAATAGCAGATCTACAAGGTTTTAGCGTTATGAGCTTGTTAGATCTGCTATTTTCAAATAGCCAAAGTTTAAATAGGGCTGAAGTGGTTAATGTATGTTTTGTAATAATAATCAAAATTTACAAAGTAACTAGTAACTAAAGATTTCAAATAATTGTAGTGGAGTAAAAGTACAATATTTGCCTCTGAGATGTAGTGGAGTAGAAGTAAAAGTATAGAAAATAGATATGTCTTGACATGTCTTGTCAAGTCTTGCCAAATTAACACTAATTTTACTGTGTATATGATGGAGATCTCAATACCTTTTTCCTTTTCTCTTGGGTTTATTGTGACAAAAAAAAAAACTTAAAGTGACTAAAACTCAACCACCTTTTACTGTTAAGAGCACCTGTCAGCTCAGATGCTGAGGAGGACTTTTCACATGTTTCATTCTATCTTGGGTTTATTGTGTCTAAGAAAGTGAAATTAAATGTGACTAAAACTCAACCACCTTTTATTGTTAAGAGCACCTATCAGCTCACATGCTAAGTTTCATTCTCTCTTGGGTTTATTGTGACTAAGAAAGTGAAATTAAAGTGACTAAAACTCAACCACCTTTCACTGTTAAGAGCACCTGTCAGCTCACATGCTAAGTTTCCTTTTCTCTTGGCTTTATTGTGACTAAGAAAGTGAAATTAAAGTGACTAAAAATCAACCACCTTTTACTGTTAAGAGCACTTGTCAGCTCACATGCTGAGGAGGATCTTACACAACGAACAAGCAAAACACGACACGAAAACAAGACAGAGCGATGGTCGAAATAATCCACTGACATTCAAAACACTTCAGCACCTGATAAAGAACCGCTGACAATGCTGGGTCAGTGTGTCTCTTAGTAGATGTGTGTAGTGTGTGTGTGTGTGTGTGTGTGTGTGTGTGTGTGTGTGTGTGTGTGTGTGTGTGTGTGTGTGTGTGTGTGTGTGTGTGTGTGTGTGTGTGTGTGTGGCTACCAATGAGAAAAGTGTGTTTTTTCTTCAGGCATGAGAAGACAGCACAACACAAAGACTATGGTTGCAGGTTCTCACACTAGAGAATCAACCAAAATACACTCCCCTTGGTTGATGGATTGATTCTTCGCGTGCGTGCGTGCGTGCGTGAGTGCATGCGTGCGTGCGTGCGTGCGTGCGTGCGTGCGTGCGTGTGTGTGTGTGTGTGCGGTGCATGCACACTTTAGTGTGTGTGTGTGTGTGTGTGCTTGAGCCTGTGTGCCTGTGCATGTCTTGTGTGTATGCGTATATGCATGGGTTTTGTGCATTCATGTGTATGCGTGCCTGAATGCGAGTGCGTGCATATGTATGCGCCTATCGTCTCTAGTCGGGTGGAAACCTCACATGTCCAAAACTGTAACTTTTCAGCATTCAAATTCAAAAGTAGCAAAAGCAGCAGAGCTACTGTATAAGCTCGAACTTGCTTTCGAGCTTGTGGATCTGCGTCTTTCGATTGCTTTTGTGTATACGCTGTAGTATGATCAAGTAGGGCGTTTATTTAAGAAAAAAACACAAGAAGTTAGAATATGGAGATAAGAGGTTTCTGTCCGACAACAACGATATGTGTGCGTGCATGTGCCTGTGTGTGTGTGTGTGCGTGTGCGTGTGCGTGTGCGTGTGCGTGTGTGTGTGCGTGTGCGTGTGCGTGCGTGTGCGTGTGTGTGTGTGTGTCCCATTTTGACAAGGCCAGTGGGAGTGTTTGATCTACTATGGGAAATGGCTCCATCCATTTCAGTGAGCAGATAAAAAGCATCACACTCTGCACCACTGGCTTCCAAACAAGATTAGAAGCAGCTCCCCTGCTCCATTTAGCGTTCTGGAAAGAAGGTCAGCAACACCCGAGCACGGCGAAAACACACAAGTGTTATCGCTTTAATATTCAACAACGTCCACACACTTTGGATGGTAATTACTCACTGTGTTAATCTCTGTTTAGTGTTTACTCAAAAGTGGACGAGGTCTAGAGGTCTTCGTTTTTCCAGCCAAAGTTCTCTTCCCATTCACCGCTAAAACTGCAGTCCGGAACTTAATTCAATCACATGAACCCTAGCAACATTCAGTGACAATAGCAGATCTACAAGCTCACAACGTTTTTTTGGCAAAGAGATTAGGTATAGAGGGAAAAAAGGATAAAAGCACAGGTATACTTATTCAATTGGTTCACATACTTAATAATTAATCATTTAGAGACCCTGGTGTCGGGTAGGACACACGTCTACTGCTTGACTAGTAGCCCTGCCTGAAGCTCACAAGCGCAAGCAAGTCGTAGAAATTAGGTCTCTCGTGTGGGACACTTATTATATATATATTTTTTTTTTTTCTTTTTGCCACCTTACTGATGGTGTTGCTTTGACGGTGATGTCTCCCCATCATGCTACAGTATCTACACTACAGTACTTTCTTCCTGGCCTGGTAAACGCTCCCGGTGGCGGAATTCAATTTTAAATCATATGAAATTGAATTCCGCGACTGGGAGGGTTTACCAGGCTACTTTATTCCTTGCCCTGTAATCTGTATTTAACTAATGTACTGTCTTTGGCGCCTGCGTTTCCCCAGCAGGGATCAATAAAGCTCTTATCTTATCTTATCCTAGGTTCAAATCCCTTGTTCGACGGCATTCTTGTGGTAGCTGTTGTGGTAGGGAGTTACTGGAATCCTACTGTGTGTGAATGGAAGAGGATCTTACCCCGTAAGGGTCTACTTTCACACTTTCAGAGTTAAATAAGACACTCAGGATTTGGCTGTGAAGTTTTCCTCGGGGCTCTGCATGTCTGATCTCGCAAGAACACTTCCTTGTTTGTCTTGGGTGTGATTCCTGCAAGCCCCGGAGTCAAATAATACAGCAGACCCATGCAAGTGCTTGGTCTGCGCTCGGATTAAGTGCACCATACAGAGTAAATCCCCAGTGTTACTTTAACTCCTAAGAGTGCACAAATGTTTTCTGTTTGCAGGTCAGCGTATTCAACTTGATGTACTTTTCCTTGCATTTGTTAACGTGCTATGGCCACGAAGGTAATCAGTAAAGCAGTGGTTACAACATAAAATACAATAAAAACACAAAGCAAAACACAAAACAGAACAGAACAGCTGCAGGCTGTCTGAAGTAAACTTTTAAAACCATCCAAAGTGCTCCAGTTTAAAGTCGTTCTGAATCTGATTCCAGGAACAAGGAGCATAAAAACTAAAAGCCATCCTCCCCAAATTCTGTAGAGGGACGAGGGACTGTAAAAAGTGGAAGGTTCAGGCAACAGAGTTTTCTTTGTTAGAAGATCTTTTGCGACTTCATCAGTTCAGCGGAATGAAATAACATTTCAATTCCCGCTCCTCAGCACTTTTGTCTGCCATTTTTTACAGCCTGGCTAATAGTGTAGGGGGTTAGCTGTCTAGAACAGTGTCTGTCTGTCTGTCTGTGTGTCTGTGTGTCTGTCTGATGCGACTAATCTCGCAAACTGCTGAAACGTTCAGTGCCAAATTTGGTGTCAGTAGGCCAACCAGTAGGCCATGGAAGTGACTCCCTGCATTTTCACAAATCCTGACAATCCTTTTAATGTTAGACTGGAAGTGAAAGGAAGTCAGATTTGGCTGAAACCTTTCCCAAATATAGAGATTGACTGAAGTCATAGTATTGACGTCCTATGACTGATGTCATGACTGGACCAAGTGCAGTCCGAGGTCCACGCGGAACCCACGGCGTTAAAAGCCCCGTCTTGCTCGATCTTTGCTGTACTTTCACTCCAATTCCAACCTAATGGAATGGCATTAGAAATAATCTGTTGTGAGTGATTGTAGCCTTCCACTGCCAAACCATAACAAGTGAAATGCAGGCCTGTCAAAAGAGGATTTCAGAGCGGTTGTAAGTTGTTATGTTGCCATGTTGGAAGAAAAAAATTATTAACAAGTGAATTTTGCTTTAACCACTTGAACCCTATATTCTTCATTGACCGGAGTCCCCCACGGGTCTATGCTAGACCCCCTCTTTTCCCTCTAAATCTCTTCGCCGAAAATAGCCAATGTACATGCTCACAATGTGTCGCTTTGCAACGTGTTTTCAGCTTGTAGATCTGTTATTTTCGCTGCCCCAGAATAGCGACTCAAGGGTTCATGTGGTGAAGTGCTCACTTCAATGACGCTGGGAAAGATCTAGCCGGTTGAGTGTCTAAAGTGAAGTTCCGGAAGTACCGCCCAATGGTGGCCTGGGCCGTAGCGTGGCGGTCCAGGCACCCTAGGCCTGGACGGGTTCGACTCCCGATCCCGACGACCTTTGCTGCGTGTCACCCCCCCCCCATCTCTCTCCCCATTTCCTGTCAACCTACTTTCCCTATCCCTCTCTAAATAAAGGCATAAAAAGCCAAAAAATAAATCTAAACATTTTCTTTTTAAATACCGCCCAAGGAAATTACTTTGGCGCTTAACAAATCTGTTCACATTCTCCGTGAATGAAACGAGTGTTGTGATTGGTCTAAAAAATATTGTTTCCGGGGGAAATACGCACGACGGACGTCCCACCCCCTGACCCCTGTAGACACTCTCCGCTTTAGGTCGTGACCAGGCTTTTCTCCTCGGAGATGAGCAAAGGCTGGGAACGAGGCTAACGTTCAATAGAGGCTTGCCAGTTGCCACGCAGTGATTGGACAGCGGCAGGCCCCCAGGCAGAGGACTATGCAAAATATGCGTTTCTCCGTTACGCCAGATGTAACATAAGAGGGAACGCTTCTGGTAATGTTGTCTCTTCCTGATCCTCCTAAATCCAATACTTAAGTGAGCAAAATCCTGGGTGTTGATTGAACTCTGTGTGAGCGCTAAAAGGTTTGGGATCTGTACACGGAGGAGGAGGGTCACGTCACCGTTGTTGTAAAGTTGACGAGAGGTGGGAAGAGACGGAAACACGAATCCATTGTCTGCCTCCGTGTTGTTGCGAAGCAGAGCTCTTCTCTGAGTACTCGTTGGAGAGCAATACCACAGATCCTGACCTTAGCCAAGTGGACCTTAACCCAATAAGACCGGGAACGCATCTGTGTAACCACTCTAACCATTATCTTAAAACTTTGGCTATTCAAAAATAGCAGATCTACAAGCTCATAGCATAGCTCATAGCGCGGCACCGAGTGCCGCGCTATGAGCTTGTAGATCTGCTATTTTAGAAAAATCCTGAATATTTGTGCAAATCTTTGAATATATATATTTTTTAAAAGGGAACATTTTTAACTCAGATCTTTGCTTCTGGGGGGGTCCCTGGAACAAAGTATTTTGAGATGGGAGTCCGCAGCCAAATACATATCATTTTGGGGGTCCTTGACATGAAAAACGTTTGAGAGCCACTGATATAGCGACATAGGTTTTTTCAAAAAAATGATTTAGAAGACATTTGTAGAATCCCCCAGAAGCAAAGATTTGAGTTACAAATGTTCGCTTAAAATGTTACATTCAAAGATTTGCACGTATTTCTCATGATTTTTCAAAAAATAGCAGATATGCAAGTTCATAGCTATTTTCTATTAGCCAAAGAAATCTAAAAATGACACAGATTCTTTCCCAGTCTTAATGGGTTAAGTGAAATTGCAAAACTGGCCTCCAAACAAGGCATCTTGGCCTTGCATTATCCAAGAATGAGCTAACAGCCTTAAGGGAGGCGGGGGTGGAGGTTTTTGTGGATGGACTGACATGGGACCAGCGATACTGAACACCACAATTACTCCTTGGCACCTGCCACTATCAGTTTCTGTTTCGAATCAGAGTTCATTAAAGTTGACATGCAGAACGCGTCCTTGTCTGGGCCGTGCAAAATACACGGAAAAGCAAGCAAGTCTGAATGCACGAGGAAAGGAAAGGAGACGGGGGGTCATTAGGTTTATCAAGTGGTCACTTCCTATTGCAGATGTTCAGCTGAATATTGCCCAGTTCACCTCCGAGAAGTCAAAGACTTTGTTATATTATATCATATTGTCATTCAACAATAGCACAGAATAATTCCTGAACGATGGCAGAATGAAATCATTTGCCTTCCTTCCGATTAATCCAAATGTTGCAAATGTCGATTTCAAATGTTGCATCTTGGGTACCTTACATCCTGAGGGCTACAAAAGTCTGAGTCATGTTTCCAGGATACAAACAAGCCAGTTCCGGAATCGGCCTCTTATAGAATGCAGTTTGTCGTTTGCCTCCAGGTGACAATGTGTCACAGCAGGACGTTATCAGTGGCACATTCCCACCCTGCTACTTGCAGATGTTCTGTTGGCCCTCGACACCTCCGGAGGGCTTCATGTGACCCCGGAATGACCCTGTAGGTATCGCCTACTGACCTCTAGAACCGCCCTCCCCACACACAGAACAGCCCAGAAGAGTACTGACTAAAACAATACAGGGTCAAACGCTGTAGTTCCCATGTGGATCTCTGACAGTGACATCATAGGGATGTTGAAGTCAGTCTTACCCAAATAAGGAGAAACAGCGGGTAGGCCTGTCACAATGATTGCATAATAATCACCTGATGATAATAATCACAGAGTTTTTGCATAATCGTCAGAATTTGTGAGCTTGTCGATCAGCTATTTTCACAATTTCTGTGAATTTGTGACTGTTTTGACGATATTATTTTGTTTACAAAACCTAAAATGCAAAAGATCACTGGCAAAAACACAATTAAATCTCAATTATTTGTACAACAATTAATCGTCAACCAAGAGTTCATGATCGTTACAGCCCTATAACGGCGGGACGGCGGGCCATAAAATGATGAATTCACCAAAATAAACATATCTCTGACAGAGCCACGCCGTAATGACAATAAAGGCTGCTGCAATTAGATAATTTATTTCTGGCGTGCAGACTCCATATTTGGGCACGGTTTCAGCCCCGATCTGAGGCCCATTGACTTCCATTATAAAATTAAAGTTAAATGTTTCAAAAAAATATGAAACACATGTGAAGCAAAATGCGTGAGGAGGTACTTAAAATTGGCCTGCTGGCAGCGTGTACGAGAAATGTGGTGCTGATCGGTCCGGCGGTTAGTGTGAGAGATTAGCTCCGGACAAACATACAGACACAGAGAGTCAGAACGTATTTCAAAAGTGTATAACAAATGATTTAAAAACGTCCCTTATACTCGCTCTGTCTTGCTCTGTTTTCAGTACACTCCCAGAGAGAGAGAGAGAGAGAGAGAGAGAGAGAGAGAGAGAGAGAGAGAGAGGGGGTGGGGTGGGGGGTCGCTGAGAGAGAGACAAAACACTCCCATACATACTGGGAGAAATACAAAATGTGTGAACACAGCAGCAAGATTTGTGAACTGTTGCGATAAAAGAAGGTTAGCCAATGGAATACAACCACCCTAAGGACTACTAACCATTGAGTGTCCCGAGCAGACCTCTAGACCTACAGCACATAAACAGAGCTGCTACTTTTAAACGCACTTTAAATCCGAGGCTTTTTTTGTATACAATGTAATTAGTTTTGAGAAGAAATGCTGCTAATTTTCCCAAAGTGACTGCAAAAGATTGCTGCTATTTGTTTCAAAAAGATTTATAGCCTGTATATATAACATGTATATAACGATGCAATGTGACATAGCTCTGTTTACACAATGCCGTACCCCCTCCAACTGTATAAATACTTTCCCCATTTTCTTACACTGTTTTTATTATATTTTGACACTTGCTTTGGCAATGTAAACGTATGTTTTCTCATGCCAATAAAGCTCCTTTGAATTGAATTGAGAGAGGGGGAGTAGGTAAAGAGACAGTGAGGGGACGGAAGGAGAGAGAGAGAGAGAGTAGGGGAGGAAAAGGGTTGTGGTTGTGGAGAGTAGACAGGGAAGGACAGAGGAAGAGCCAGCGAGAAAAAAGGTAATAGGCGGGAGAGAGAAGATAGAGAAAGAGAGATAGTGGTACAGTGAGATAAAGAGAAAGGAGTCATGATAGCGATAAGTGGAGAGAGAGATATAGCGATGGGCCAAGAGAAGGGATTTTGAAAAAAGAGAGGAAAATAGAGAGGAAGAGAAAGAGGAGAGATGGAGCATGAAGAGAAAGAGAAGGGGGGGAGAGAGAGAGAGAGAGAGAGAGAGAGAGAGAGAGAGAGAGAGAGAGAGAGAGAGAGAGAGAGAGAGAGAGAGAGAGAGAGAGAGAGAGAGAGAGAGAGAGAGAGAGAGAGAGAGAGAGAGAGAGAGAGAGAGAGAGAGAGAGAGAGAGAGAGAGAGAGAGAGAGAGAGAGAGAGAGAGAGAGAGAGAGATCGTGGTCTCTCTCAGGAAGTGGCTAACAATGCCTCTCTGTTCCCTGTGTGTGTGTGTGTGTGTGTGTGTGTGTGCGCGCGCACGTGCATGCGTGCGAGTGTGTGTGTGTGTGCGTGTGTGTGCGCGTGAGCGAGCGTGCGTGTAAATTTGAGTTTGTGCTTGCCTAGGTGTGTCTGTTTAGAAGTGTGCGTGTGTGTGTGTGTGTGTGTGTGTGTGTGTGTGTGTGTGTGTGTGTGTGTGTGTGTGTGTGTGTGTGTGTGTGTGTGTGTGTGTGTGTGTGTGTGTGTGTGTGTGTGTGTGTGTGTGTGTGTGTGTGTGTGTGTGTGTGTGTGTGTGTGTGTGTGTGTGCGTGCTGCTTGTGTGACATGCCCTTCCTGTGTGTGTGTGTGTGTGTGTGTGTGTGTGTGTGTGTGTGTGCGCGTGTGTGCGCGTGTATGTGCGTGTGTGCGCGCGCGTGTGTGTGTGTTGAGTTGTTCCTTGGCGGTCTCAAACTCTCATTTAGAGGGATTAGCTGGGAGAAAACTGCCTTGTAACCAAAAGCCAACCGAGCTGGAGATCTGGACCATGAGTGTGTGAACAGTCACAGCGAACACAGGAGAGAGAGAGAGAGAGAGAGAGTTGATTATATCAGTCAGATTGAAGTATCAGATAATGTTTTTCCACTGAGCTGTCATGCCGGCAGAACATTAGAAACCAAACTTGAAATCCAATTAAACTGAATCGAATCGCAGCAAACTTGAACTTCAACTGAACCGCTGCTAAACAAGAAATCGAGGAGACAGCGTCGTCGTGCATAACATCTGATCGCCCCCTGGCCCGAAACCCAACCTTTAACAGGAAAAATATCAATGATTCACTTCTGCTTCTAAAGATAACCAGCAGATGTACTGCCATCAAGCCCTATACTCCACACAAGGCTGTATAATTGCATTACAAATAAAAGAGAATTATCAGAAAACTTTTTTTTCAACCCATTGAATCCGGGAACGCATCTACAAAATAAATCTAAATCGTGACAGTTTTCGGAAAACCGTATGTTGCTGTAATGTCAGTGGTTCTCAAACATGTAAAGGACCCCAAAAATGATCTGTATTTGGCCGCGGACCCCCATCTCAAAATATTTAGTTCCAGGGACCCCCAGAAGCAAAGATTTGAGTTACAAATGTCCGCTTAAAAAAATGTCCCAATAAAAAAAAAAGCAGATCTACAAGCTGGCGCCACGCTATGAGCTATCTCTGCTATTTTTGAATAGCAAAATAGTATAAAATAATGACTAACTAAGTAAGGCTAAATGCGTTCCCGGATTGAATGGGTTAATTTCAAGGACCCATAACTCTGAGTATTTGGTTCTATTTCTACACTATCAGAGTTAAAGACCTATAAGGGTCCATTTGGAACACCCTCCTCAAGGAACCCTGAGGGTCCCTGGACCCCACTTTGAGAACCGCTGTAATATCGGAATCGAGTGAATGGTACAATGTTATGCCACATATTCGGACACCTTTCGGCATATCGCTATAACAATACCTTTGTCTCTGTAGTTCCTACCATGTGTGTGTGTGTGTGTGTGTGGTGTGCATGTGTGCACGCTTGTTTAGGTGTGTGGTTTGGTGCTGTATGCATCACACTTGTTCAGGTGTGTAATTTAGTGTGGTATGCATGTGTGTATGCATGTGTGCATGCTTGTTTAGGTGGTTTGGTCTGGTTTGGTTTGGTTTGGTTTGGTTTGGTGTGGTATGCATGTGTGTGTGCACATGCACACTTGTTTAGGTGTGTGGTTTGGTGTGGTATGCACGTGTGTATGCAAGTGTGCACACTTGTTTAGATGTGTGGTTTTGTTTGGTATGCATGTGTGTGCGCACGTGTGCACACTTGTTTAGTTGTGTGGTTTGGTTTGGTGTGGTATGCATGTGTGTGTGTGTGTGTGTGTGTGTGTGTGTGCGTGTGCGTGCGCACACGTATGCACGCTGGTATAGATGTGCGGTTTGGAGTGGTATGAATGTGTGTGTGTATGCATGCGTGTGTGCACAATTGTTTACGTGTGCGGGTTAGTGTGTTGCATGTGTTTTCCTCAGCCTATACCGCAGCTCCTGGGTTTGAACGTGCATGGCGGCCATTCAGCATTATTCGCCGTGCACGTGTTGAGCACCGAAAACAACCAATCTACAAGCGCATAATGTGTTGCGCTGCAACGTGTTGTGAGCTTGTAGATCGTCTATATTCAGTGCAAGACGCTGGAGCGTAACCAAGTGTAAATCAGACACAGATTGCTTTATTAGCGCTGTTTGCTCAGACCACATTGCTGCCTAATGACCGACAGCTTACAGCAAGACTGAAAAATACAGTAGATTACATCTGGAGGACTTTGGAACATGAGCAGTAGTGGAAAAACTACCCGTTTTTTTTACTTAAGTAAAAGTATCAAAACGCTCTGTTAAGTAAAAGTCCGGTAATCAAAATTTACTTGAGTAAAATTACAAGTATTGGAATCAAAATATACTTAAGGTTTCAAAAGTGAAAGTACTCATTATGCACAATGTCCCGTTTCACAAGCTATGTCTAAAATGTATAAAAATCGTTTGAAAATAGCAGATCTACAAGCTCACAACGCGTCGCGTCGCAACGCGTTGTGAGCTTGTAGATCGGCTATTTTCAAATAGCCAAAGTAGCCAAATAGCCAAAATAGGGCTGAAGTGGTTAATGTGTGTCTTGTAATAATAATCCAAATCTACAAAGTAACTATTTGCTAAAGTTGTCAAATAATTGTAGTGGAGTAAAAGTACAATAATTGTCTGTGGAGTAGAAGTAAAAGTACTGAACATTAGAAATACTCCAGTAAAGTAAATAGTAATTTCAAATTGTATTTAAGTACAGTACTTGAGTAAAAATGTACTTAGTTACCCTCCACCACTGAACCCTTAACATTGTACAGTTAATACATTGCCTGTTATTACCTTGCAAATCTATTTAATTTCGTACGTAACCTGGTCCTGGTTGCATCGCAGTCCTCTGAGCGCCAACATGCTGAGATTATGAGAATACATTATCTCTCAAAAACAAGGCCTGCCTTAAGTTCCAACTTTCAGTCAGGCCAAGAAGATTACAGACTGATTTTAGAGCCAGAAATGTAATCATCATCGCGTAAAAGCAAAGAGTAAAGACTTTCCTATTCTACCTCAAATGGAGGAAAGCGTTGAGGTCTTTGCTCGATATTATGTCAACATCGCAGTCCTGGAACCAAACTGTCTTTTCCAGCAAAAATGATTGTATAGAATCATGAAAAGTACAGTATGTATTCCCACATTAAGTATGATTTATACTGACTCACGTGGCCATTATTGCATCAAAATCTGAATTAGAATAACTTTTACGTGCAATTACAGAGTAGAACTCATTTTCAAGCCATTTCACATTGGGGGGGGGGGGGCAGGGTTTGTAGCTATTTCGGGGTCACTGGCATGGAAATGTCTGGGAACCCCTGGTATGCCAGTGGTTCTCAAAGTGGGGTCCGGAGTCCGGACCCCCAGGGATCCTTGACCGGGTTCCAGGGGGTCCACAGCAAAAAATATAAAATATAGCATGAAAATCAGTTTAACCACTTTAACCCTCTATATCATGCATTGGCTACTTTCAAAAAAATAAAGGTTTTGACAAGTTTTGAATATTTCAACACCACAAATCTTGAGGTTTTCAGATGGGGGTCTGCAGGCAAATTCATATATATATACATTTGGGGGGTCCTTCACATGAAAAGAGATTTCTAGAACCAGTGGTTTACACTATTCATAACATACACAGCATTAGTTTGAGCAGTGTGTGGGCATACGGTATGGATGGAGGTGGATATTTATCCTCTGTGAGGGAGAAAGATGATAGGGTTTCTTTTTTCACCCCCCCCCACCCCCTCCCCCCAGTTAATTTAACACATAATCCATCAGAGTCTGTTTCTGCTTAGAGTCATGTCTTGTACCGATGGCAGAGCTACAGGCAAATGTTTCATAAGTGAGGGGCACTGCCTGGCGTGTGCATGTGCGTGTGTGTGTATGTGAGTGTGTGTGTGTGTGTGTGTGTGTGTGTGTGTGTGTGTGTGTGTGTGTGTGTGTGTGCGCGTGCGCGCGTGTGTGCGTGCATGCGTGTGTGCGCATGCGGGCGAGAGAAAGACACACAGAGAGATTTGTGTTGTGTTAGAAGAAAATTCAGTCATTTCCTCAATCTTTGTGACTTAAAAGCCTGTAATGCTGCCAGGGGCCAACCCAATTGGAGTGGACGCACTTAACAATGTGCATGTGTGTCTTTGGGCGGGCCCTCTGTGTGTGTGTGTGTGTGTGTGTGTGTGTGTGTGTGTGTGTGTGTGTGTGTGTGTGTGTGTGTGTGTGTGTGTGTGTGTGTGTAGGACCTGCTGTCTGCTCATCAAAGTGCAGTGTGTCATTCTATTTATACACATTTACGAGTATTATCCACGTGAAGGGATTGGCCGCACTGCGCTATACCAGTGGTTCTCAAACTTTTTCATGTCAAAGACCACCCAAAATTATATATATTTGGCCGCGGACCCCCATCTCAACATATTTAGTTCCAGGGCCCCCCAGAAGCAAAGATTTGAGTTACAAATGTTATATAAAAATATATATTAAAGGTTTTTGCACAAATTTTCACCATTTAAAAAAATAGCATCTCTACAAGCTCATAGCGCTGCACTTGGTGCCGCACTATGAGCTTGTAGATCTGCTATTTTTTGGATAGCCAAAGTATAAAAAGGTTAAAGTGGTTAAAATGATCGTGATGCTACATTAACACATTCAGCTGGGGACCCCCTGGAACCCTTCCCAGGGACCCCTGGGGGTCCCCGGACCCCACTTTGAGAACCAAGGAAACTAGAACGGTTCCATCCACTCCCTAACATTGCGTGTTAGACGTGCATGACCTCTCTTTGTGTGGCGCGCTTGCTCTCATCCTGTTCGACATCAGGTCTAAGGACCTGCAGAGGAGGGTGGACTGGGTTGAGACTGAGTCTATTCTCTCGATCTCTCTGTTCACTTCCTTGTCCTTGAAGCGATGGAGGGCTGTTATTGTTCAAAGTAAAACATGCTGTAAAGATTATAGCCTATGATAAGGCAGCATGGGGCTGTGTGTGAGAGAAGGAGAGAAAGAGAAGTTTGTGATTGTGCAGATTATGTTATGTGATTATGTCTCAGTGTGTGGTGTATGTTCAAGGGTGTGCGTGCGCTTGTGTGCGCGTGTGTGTGTGTGTGTGTGTGTGTGTGTGTGTGTGTGTGTGTGTGTGTGTGTGTGTGTGTGTGTGTGTGTGTGTGTGTGTGTGTGTGTGTGTGTGTGTGTGTGTGTGTGTGTGTGTGTGTGTGTGTGTGTGTGTGTGTGTGTGTGTGTGTGTGTGTGTGTGTGTGCGCGTGTGTGTGTGTGTGTGTGTACAGTTAAGTATATTCGTTTGAATATGCAAAGGTGTGAGTGAAAAGGTCTTTCTCTCTCTTTCTCTGTAGTTAGCGGTGACGGTGTGTGTGGGTGTGTGTGTGTGTGTGTGTGTGTGTGTGTGTGTGTGTGTGTGTGTGTGTGAGTGTGTGTGCAGTGTTACTTTTCCCCCTCTTTTTTTGTGCATGCTTGAGTGCAAATGTGTGTGCTTGTGTGTTTGCATCTGTGTGCGTGAGTGTGTGTACAGTATGTGTGCGTGCGTGCATGCGAGTGAGTGAGGGTGCACACCTGTGGTATCTATGATAATGACAGAGAGATAAGCTCTAAGTGGGCTGACCATAAACAAGAACCATAAATGCTCATAGGTTTCTGGTTCCTGTCTGGAGCAGGGATGAGCCCATATAGTACTTGACCTAGTTTTGATGACCATGTAGACTTATGCAAAGGTTCAAATGCCATTTAGATAGCATGTTATCTAGACAGGTGCTATAGGTTCATTGTGTACCTGGTATCCCATGGTTTCAACGTACAGATTATTATTATTTAGAACAGTGTATTGTTCAGAATGATGATAGGTTCTTGGTTTATTTGTGGTCCTAGTTTACTGAGGCACTACACTGTCTCTCTGCATTTGTTGTATGTGTTTACCTTGCTTAATCACTTGTAAAAAGTGGGAGAGGAGAGGAGAGGAGAGGAGTGTGTAGCAATTCTAGTTTTTCCTGGAACAATAAAAACATGTGTACGCATACTGAAGCAAGCACTGTGTGTTATCTAATATAATGAGAGAACCAGAAAGAAAAAAGAGGAGAGAGAGAAAGAGAGAAAGGACAGAGACATGGACAGAATACAAAAGTATGGACAAATAGCAGGGCGACAATACGGACGGCTGCATACAGAATATTAATCCGGGAACGCATGTGTGTCATCTTAGATTTGAGCTATAACCATTATGTTATACTTTCGCTATTAAAAAATAGCAGATCTACAAGCTCATAGCGTGGCACCGAGTGTCGTGCAATGACCATTTTTGCAAATCTTTGAATATACATTTTTTTAAAGCAAACATTTTTAACTAAAGTCTTCGGTCCGTGGCTAAATACATATCATTTTGGGGGTCCTTGACATGAAAAGGTTTGAGAACCAATAATATAGTAACATATGTTTTTTCAAAAAACTGTTAGGATTTAGAAGACATTTGTAGAATACATAATTATTCAAAGATTTGCACAAACTTTCAAGATTTTTCAAGAAAAGCAGATCTACAAGCTTGTATATCTGCTATTTTTGAATAGCCAAAGAAATCTAAAATGACACAGATGCGTTCCCGGATTGAATGGGTTAAACTAGACAAAGCAACTGAGAGACAGACAGACTGGAAACAGTAAGAAAACCACAACAATGTGACCAACGACAGATGATGTGAAGAGAGGGATGGATGGCGAGGATATCACAGCTTGATAGCTAACAGGTGGTGCAGTGGCCTGAGTAGAGTGTCCAGGTGGTGGGTCGGGGGACTCTCACAGTGACTGTGGGTGGGCAGTCCACTCTGGGTGGGCATGCTTTGTCTTTAAACCTGTGTAGGCGTTGTGGGAGAGGGGTGAGCAAGCATGACTCAAAGTGGGCCCAGTTGGCCCAATTGTGTTATTGTAAAGGCACACACACGGTGGTGTTGCTGATGCCTGTTTGCACTGTGATCTCTGTGGTGTAAAGTAAACTAAGTACATTTACTCAAGTAGACAAGTACTGTACTTAAGTCAAATTTTGAGGCATTTTTCCTTTACTTGAGTATTTCCAATTTTCAGTACTTTTACTTACTACTCCACTACATCTCAAAGGCAAAGCTTTTACTCCACAACAATTATTTGAAAACTTTATACTATTTAATGTGTAGATTTTGATTATTATTACAAAACCACATCAGACCTACTGTAGGCCTATACTTTGCCAATTTGAAAATAGCCGATCTACAAGCTCACAACTTGTGAGCTTGTAGATCTGCTATTTTCAGTACATTTAAGTACATTTTGATACCAATACTTTTGAACTTTTACTCTAGCACATTTTGAATTCCGTCCTTACATTGCAGTATTGATACTTTTACTTAAGTAAAGGAATTGAGTACTTTTTTCCCACCACTGGTGTGCTCCTGTGCGGTCCAGATGTCCCCAGTAGGAGACACGTGGAAAAAAGAAGTCAGAAAGTAAGTGGCCACTTGTTAGGGGGGTTTCAGACAGACCTCGCGCTAAGAATAGGGATTGTTTGTACGGTTAGAGTTACGTTTGTTGACTTTAGAGTTAAGACTGAGGTAAGGGTCTTTAAAAACCCAAACCACAACTGGTGCTGAGTGTGCAGTAGCCAAGTGACCTATATCTAGAGAGACAGACGGGGGGTGTGGGGGTGGGTTTACATGCGAGGTTCACAACTATGGTAATTAGAGTTGGGAAGAAGAACGTCAGAACCAGGTGTGTCAGAATCAAGGAAGAAAAATCTATCAGCAGAATAAAATGTGTGTGTGTGTGTGTGTGTGTGTGTGTGTGTGTGTGTGTGTGTGTGTGTGTGTGTGTGTGTGTGTGTGTGTGTGTGTGTGTGTGTGTGTGTGTGTGTGTGTGTGTGTGTGTGTGTGTGTGTGTGTGTGTGTGTGTGTGTTGAGATTGCCTGCTTGCATCCAGACTCCTCCACATACTAAAGCAGCGTCAGTACTACTTAAGAGCCATAAACGCAGGCCGTTCTTCTGAGGTGCAGCCATGTTGGCTTTGATAAAAGACCAACATGCCAATACATTTCTGAGCCATTTTGGACACTCCCATGTGTGTAAAACACATACTGAGCATTCGGTCTGTCTCGAGATATAACGCACGCTGGTGAAACACCCAGCTGTAGCAGACATCAGACTTGCGACTTTTCGACTCTCTCTCATATTTATATATATTATATATACTAGACCATACCCGGTCGGCGCAGCGCATCCGTGGGGGGATATGCGCACATGATCTGGCAACCCGGGAGGCAGTTTGTCCCATAGCTGGGCAGCCGCAGCTATGGGACGACATTCTTTGACACAAAAGCGCTAATAAGAAGCTGAGATTTGATGAAATTGAAAAACGGGCTTCACAGTTAAGTTCAGATGGTAATGGTCAATGGCTGTGTGCAAAATCAGAGCAATTGGTCCAGCCAGTGGGGAGAACCGGGTAGCTTCACCACCACCACTACAAACGCACGCACAGAGGTTACTAGAATTATAGTAGGATAAACTGTAGCCTATTGTTGCTATCGGTCAGAAACCTCTTACCTCCATACTTTAACATTTTGTGTTTTTTCGTAAATTAATGCTCTACTTGATCATACTACAGCGTCACACAAAGGTATCCACAATAGCAGATCTACAAACTCGAAACGCAGCACAAAGCGACGCGTTTTGAGCTTGTCGATCTGCTATTTTTGCTATTTTTCATTGGACATATGAGGTTTCGACCTGATAGAGACGATATATATATACATAAATTATATACAGTATACAGCCAGAGAGCACCAGGCCTGTGATTCTGACCCCGTCTACCAAGAAAAAACAATCCAAGATCTGAGGGATGCTTGCATAGACGTTCCTTTCAAGATTTAATCTGCTCGTCAAGGGGCTATTACTGACTTACAAGCAGCTATTTCTGAGAACTGGAACTCGGCCTCCTTTTTTATGACACTGGCCGCGGGCCAAGCAAGCAATCCAGCACAGGGTCTATCTGTACGTATCTACGCATGTATAACCACTCGAAAAGCAAACCAAACAGAGCTCCTGCTGCCACACGCGCCACATCATAAAATAGAAGCACCTTTGGCCTGAAATGACTGGTGAAGTAAAAGCAAACACGTATGGAGAGCATGAAAGTCGGGCCATAGTTGAAGATCTGTCTATTGTCTTTGCTCACACGCGTCACACATAGTAACTTGTTATCAATAGCTAAGGATTGGACAGGGAGTCCATTCCTATTTTGTCTTGTTTATTTCTGGCCAAGCCAAAGCAAAGACGTGATGTGAAATGTTCGGATAAATCCTGCTATTTCAAACCTCTCAGGACATGACCCTTTGCTCCGAGGGGGACACTGAATTCCATATTAATCAGTAATTGAACATATCCATCCCACATTCAGATTCCTGTACGCCAGCTTGACTTTTGGTCATCCAACAGCATCAGATCGTGTCATCACAAAATTATGTGATCGGATGTTTATCCTATTCCTCGCCCACTTCCAAAGCCTGATTTCGCAGACGAATCAAGATGTCAGTGTTCGCTGTGCGGCAGCCAAAGCCAACCGCTCTTTCCTGGCCTCGCTTGACAAGACACGAAGACTTGACAGACACGAAATCCGCAGAACAAGGGTCAGGGTCATGGTCCTCTGCTATGGAGGCCAGGCCTACCGCATTCGACCAAAAAACGAGCCGAAGCGCCTGACAGATGATGGCACGGCGGCGGTTTTTGGCATTTTAGTATTTATTTTCAGATATTGTCTCCGCAAAATGTGTTTCTAGGAAGGTCTTCCTTTCCAGAGACTGATCAAACAGAGGCCAAATCCGTGCTTACAGACTCTGACGATTTGTTTGGAGATACAACCTGGGATGAATCCTTCCAATAAACCGAAACGGGTTTTCGCTAAATCAGGAAATAGTGTGTGCGAACAACATCCGTTGTTTTTCCCCCCGTTTCTCTAGAAGAGAAAAACAATCAGATGAAGCTGTTGAAGTTCATAGGTGTTAAATCAGCAACCATTTTCAACCTGGCATCCCTACTGTGGGCATGACATTAAAGGCAAAGCATGTTATGTCAATTTAGGCAAAACAGGTCCATGTCTTTATAGGTAAACAGTTCCAAACATTTCCCCAAATTTCTAAATAAATTTGACATTTCAATACAGCAGCTCTACAGGTGCACAACGTGTTGCGGTGATCAGCTACTTTCGCCATTTGTCGCATGACTAAATATATTTAGGGTTTAAGAGGTTAAATAGTTGAATAATGGCAAAAGCGATGTGCTCTTCATTGGGAGGGAGAGAGTGACAGAGAGACAGGGTCCTTAGGCATGAGTTTTCTCATGCCAATAAAGCTGCTTTGAATTGAATTGACAGAGAGACAGGTGACGACTTGGAAAAATCAAGTCATCATCTGTCTCTCTGTCCCGCTCTCCAAGTCTTTACATCGAGGAGATCAGACAAAGGAGAAAAAGAAATGGCAAGAGAGAGAGAGATAGAGAGAGAGAGAGAGAGAAAGAGCTGGGGAGCGTGTAAACGTGGAACAGAGAGGTCGAATATAGACCGGCGTGACCAAAACAGATAGAGGGAAGAAAAACAAAGAAACCCTGTCATCTGTAAATGAAAAGAAAAGACTCGATGGAGAGATGGAGGGGAAGAAAGATACCAGGGAAAGATTTAAGGACACAGAGAAACGAGGGAGAGAGAGAGAGAGAGAGAGAGAGAGAGAGAGAGAGAGAGAGAGAGAGAGAGAGAGAGAGAGAGAGAGAGAGAGAGAGAGAGAGAGAGAGAGAGAGAGAGAGAGAGAGAGAGAGAGAGAGAGAGAGAGAGAGAGAGAGAGAGAGAGAGAGAGAGAGAGAGAGAGAGAGCTGTTTAATTGATGCATAGATGAGAGATGACAGAGGCACAGACCAGTTTAATTACTGAGTGTGCTCTGTTCCAGGATACCAAACATGAAATCACAGCAAATCTGTGTGTGCGTGTGCGTGTGTGTGTGTGTGTGTGTGTGTGTGTGTGTGTGTGTCTGAAAATAGCTGATCTACAAGCTCACAACGCGCCACACAAGCTCACAACGTATTGTGAGCTTATAGATCGGCTATTTTCGGCTTTAGAGTTAGGGATAGAAAATGAAAAAAAAAGTGTCCTCAAATGTACAGTACTACAAACGTGTGTGTGTGTGTGTGCGCGCGCATGTGTGTGTGGGATACGTGCGTGTGTGTGTATAGTGTAATTTGTGTGTAATACGAGAGAGAGAGAGAGAGAGAGAGGGAGAGAGAGAGAGAGAGAGGGTGAGAGAGAGAGAGGCAAGGGGGAAATTGAGAAGTCGTCAGGCATTTAGGTTGACGCAAGTATGAGAAGTGTGTGTGTGTGTGTGTGTGTGTGTGTGTGTGTGTGTGTGTGTGTGTGTGTGTGTGTGTGTGTGTGTGTGTGTGTGTGTGTGTGTGTGTGTGTGTGTGTGTGTGTGTGTGTGTGTGTGTGTGTGTTTGAGATTGCCTGCTTGCATCCAGACTCCTCCACATACTAAAGCAGCGTCAGTACTACTTAAGTGTGTGTGTGTCATACAGAGATGGAGACACAAACAAGATGGTCTTTCTTGTGCCATGGGATAAATGTCTATCGGTTCAGAGGATTATACAGAACTAGATCACTCTAAAACCAACTGGGAACTTCCCAGCAATTTGTAGCTGGAAACACACACACACACACACACACACACACACACACACACACACACACACACACACACACACACACACACACACACACACACACACACACACACACACATGAATGTCAGGAGGTTTTAATGTGTGTTTGTTGTACTGCCATTTGCCATCTCAATTCCAAGGTTTGGATGTTCGGTTATTTCGGGGGTTTATTTGCTCGCAGGGCTACGCACTCCGAACTTTGCTAGCCCACGTAATGACAAAAGGTTTGTTTACCTCTAATGACACAACACACACACACACACACACACACACACACACACACACACACACACACACACACACACACACACACACACACACACACACACACACACACACACACACACACACACACACACACATACACATACATTTTAAATATTTATTTATGTCCACACAAACAGAAGTTAGCAACATTAGCGTTCACCGCTGCTTCACCTCCGTGAAGCTACCTACTCCCAGCATGCCCTGACACACACACACACACACACACACACACACACACACACACGCACACGCACACGCACACGCACACGCACACGCACACGCACACACACACACACACACACACACACACACACACACGCGCGCGCACGCGCACGCACACTCACTCACTCATCCCCATTCATCTCCCTCATCCCTCCACTATTTGACCCCTCAGGGATGTTCAGTCAAGGTCCCAGGAACGCCCCGACCTGGACGCATTCCAACGTGATCACCCGCTTCCTCTCCTCTCCTCGTCTCCTTCCCTTTCAATATGACACATGCGTTGGATGTGTTTGGGAAGGATCAAATTGCTGAGTGCCGTGACCCCGGAAGTGGCCCCGAGGCCTGATGGGAAAGCAATATGGCCTGATGGGTGCCAGAAGAAGGGCAGCGACATTGTTCCTATGAGCCAATGGTTCTCAAAGTGGTCCAAACTGACCCATATATTATGTCTGTACCTCTGAAAGTTAAGGAGGTCCTTGAAAAGGAAAAAAAGAAAACACTGCCATAAGTAATCTGCTATTCAATGGGGGTAGAGGTCTATCGGCCATACTGTGTGCCTCTCTATATTTGAACCTCCCCCAATGTCTATTGTCTATTACAGTATGTGTCACTGTGACTGTATAGTTGTATTGTTATTGTGAATGTTGTGGTTTATGTACATATGTATTAAGTCAGTGGTTCTCAAACTTTTTTTGTGTCAAGGACCCCAAAATTGATATGTATTTGGCCACAGACCCCCATCTGAAAATATTTTGTGCCAGGGACCCCCAGAAGAGAAGATTTGTGTTAAAGAACTTTTCAAGCTTTCTATGTACAAGCTTGTTGATCTGCTATTTCTATATAGCCACGGTATCATATACCACTGGGGGTCCCCGGACTCCACTTTGAGAACCAATGTATTAAGCAACCTGCCAAGGGACAGCAGATGGAAATTAGAGAAAGCTAAATCTGGCACAATACATCAAATGGTAACATTTATGTTCAAATGTTGTACATAGTCCCTTACAAGTAAAGTAAAGCAAAGTATAATAAAGAGTAAATTAAAGTAGAGTAGGATAGAGTAGAGGTGAGCAGAGTAAAGTTGGGACCCTTTTGTGGGTCGCAGATCCATTTTCGCGGGTCGCAAAATCCCTTACTTTATTTGTTTCCTACATTTTGACATTACTTATTAATAGATTTAATACTTTAAAATATTTTCTAAAGAGTTTTTAAAAATCGCACATTCTCATCAACAACAACAAATTCAAACATTTTTTTCCAAAAAGAAATTCATGAATAAAATAAAACATTATGAAGTAGTGAAAATAACAGCTCTGCAAGCTCGCAAAGCGGTTCGAAGCGACGTGTTGTGAGCTTGTAGATCTGCTGTTTTCACTAGTTTGGGTCCCGGGCAAAAGTCTTGATTTCTCTTTTGGGTCTTGAGCTAAAAACGTTTGGGAACCACTGATATAGATGCCTGGCTGACACGATACAGTACATTGAGTGAGTATGTGAGAGGTGAGGGGTGAGGGGGTTCTCAGGACAAAGACGTGTTGGGGGAAATGTTCTGGCAATTTCAGCAACAGCACAGGAACTAATCCTGCTGCCCTCAGTCAGTGCCATCACAGTCACGCCACTCACAACACTGCAGTGGGTTTTCACTACTTGAACGTAAAATACAAATAATAGTAAAGTCGACTTGCTTTTGTGAGAGCAAGGCATGACCATGAGAGAAGCTGAGCTGGTTCACATCAGCCTGAATGCTCACCCCTGTTCACCCTAAATTTAAAAGGAACCACATTTAGACATTATTGTGAATATTGCATTGTTAACGTCACATCACGTCACTATCAACATAGTCAAAAATCACCACCTCCAACTTGGAATAACTCGGCTGCCTCTGCAGAGTCTGAAGCATTACTTAACACCATTGCAATGCAGCAGTTAAATTGAAAACATTGCGCTGAAATGGCAAAAAAAAAACGCCTGGTAAGCAGCAAGGCTAGTAGCGAGTTACCTCTGCTGCACCCAAGAACCCAGATGACCTCTCGGTGTACATCCATGGCAGTGGGCCCCAGCTATAATAGATCTACTATCTACTTCCAGAGTTATTCTATTTATTGGCCTTGTTTACTCTCTCTCTCTCGCTCTCTCTCTGTCTCTCACTCTCACTGTCACTCACACACACCCACACACTTAGTATCAGGCTGATTGCGTTTATCGGCAGTTTTATAGTATTGTTGACTGAAGACATTCACTGATAGCTCACAGCCACAGCTGTTTGTAACACACCACACACACACACACACACACACACACACACACACACACACACACACACACACACACACACACACACACACACACACACACACACACACACACACACACACACACACACATTTGCACACATTCATGCAGCTGTAGACACATCCTAATGAGCATTCCAATGCGGGAACGTAAATATCCTGTCCTCACGCATTGAACTGAGCAGCCAAGGGCCCTTTGTGTGTGTGTGTGTGTGTGTGTGTGTGTGTGTGTGTGTGTGTGTGTGTGTGTGTGTGTGTGTGTGTGTGTGTGTGTGTGTGTGTGTGTGTGTGTGTGTGTGTGTGTGTGTGTGTGTGTGTGTGTGTGTGTGTGTGTGTGTGTGTGTGTGTGTGTGTGTGTGTGTGTGTGTGTGCGCGCGTGCGCGCGCGTGTGTGTAGTGGTGGTGGTCTGTATATTTATATACAGACCCATGAGCTTATATAATGTATGTAAGTGAGCTGCTCTCCTCTTTCCGTTTGAAGAAAGTAACATCCTCTTTTCTCTCTCTTTTCCCACATGCCTCCCTTTCTTTCCTCTGTAGCCCTATACCTCTGTACATCATGGATGAATGCCAAGCTGTCTAGAACAGGGTTTGTTTGACTATGCATGCATGCATGCATGTATGTACGTATCGTCTTCCTCCTCAAAAGTAGACCAATCACAGCTCACACTATACGTCTATGACATCACAAAACAGAAGAAATGCCCGGTGAAGTAAAACTCAAGATAGTAGGGCTCAATGTAGCCTCGCGGGTTCGACTCCCGATCCTGACGGCCTTTGCTGTGTGTCACTCACCTTTTTCTGCCCTGCCAAGCCAAAGAGCAGTAACTACGTTTTTGGACACACCGACTTATTCGGGTATCCCAAAGGTCAAATTAGCCTTTGCGATGTTGGGGGATAAACTATTACCTCAAGAACAGATGTACAATTAGTGTAATATCACTTATATACCGATATCTCATTTGCCTGACCAGTTGAATCACTTTTAAACCCATTTTTCAGTGATTTTTGTTTTCGTAGTTACTGCACTCTGCCTTGGCAGGGCTGTCCTATCAAATAAAGTCATGAAAGCCCAAAAATAAATCATTAAAAAAAGTACCTCATGGCAAATGTTGTTGGCAAAGATTGTCGACAACGCATAATTTCAACTCTGATACGTTTGTGTTGGAAACACGCCATTTTATCGTCATCAAAGGGTCGTCTCGTCGTGTACGACGAAGCGTACAGTACATTAAACGGTCTGTAGACAGCGTAGGTGGGCAGGCGCAGGGAGCTGCAAAGTGCTGACACATTAGTTTTACGACACCGCATCTGCTATAATGGACAACGTATGGACTCCCTATGGAAGTTCTGTCTCTCTCTGTCTCTCTGTGTTTATGACTTCCTTCCCTGTTCCAATGATCAACGATATCCTTGATCTGCGTCTCTCCTCTGATACTCTCCTATATGCACATATATGAGCATATTTTAAATGCCCTACTTGATCATACTACACAGTAGTAGTGTCACACACAAGCATCGAGTGTAGCAGATCCACAAGCTCGAAGCCCTTTTTGAGCTTGTAGATCTGCTAACAGTTTTGGACATATGAGGTTTCCAGTTTCCAACCGACAGAGACGATATGTTCATGTACAGTATGAGATATTATATTACTGTATGTGCCTGCCTGTTTCATCCCCTCTGCTCCTAGGATCTCTCTCTCGCTCTCTCTCTCTCTCTCTCTCTCTCTCTCTCTCTCTCTCTCTCTCTCTCTCTCTCTCTCTCTCGCTCTCTCTCTCTCTCTCTCTAGAAACAATCTGTATTTATTGTGTCAGTGTCTTCCTCTCTTCTCTTCTGATAAAGGAATCTTAGAAATCTAATTCTGTTGTTCTTTCTCCTCTTCCAGGTCTTCCCTCCTTCAAACACCCTCCCCCCTTTCTCTCTCTCTCTCTCTCTCTCTCTCTCTCTCTCTCTCTCTCTCCCCCCTCTCATTTGATCTCTTACCTCTCCTCTGATCTCTGTGTTGTTTTTCATCTCCATCCAAATGACCTGGCCATGAAAACATTGTGTGTGTGCAGTGTGTTTGTTTGTTTGTGTGTGTTGTGTGTGTGTGTGTGTGTGTGTGTGTGTGTGTGTGTGTGTGTGTGTGTGTGTGTGTGTGTGTGTGTGTGTGTGTGTGTGTGTGTGTGTGTGTGTGTGTGTGAGCGTGCGTGCGTGCGTGCGTGCGTACGTGCGTGCGTACGTGCGTGCGTGCGTCTCTCTCCCCTGTGCTATATTATCTCTCAGTCTCTCTTACCTTCTATTACTCACATGCAATCACACACAAAGAACGACTTCAACGCAATTCTGCCAAAAAGCTCAAGGCCTGCCTGCCCCCGCACGCACACACACACACACACACACACACACACACACACACACACACACACACACACACACACACACACAGAGAGAGAGGAAGAGAGGGAGAAATGGCTGGGCTGTACTCTCCAACCTTGTAAAAGAAAAAAAAAAGACTTGTGTCAGTGCAGAAAAATCTGTGCCTCCCCTCAAGCCTTAAAACCGAGTGTAACCCGATGCTACAATGAACGCTTGAACCAAAACACACAGAGAGGCGGCGGAGAGAGAGAAAGAGAATGAGAGAACGACAGAGAAAAAGAGAGAAGGTGTTTATGTGTTTTGGCACTGGAGTGTATTGTGGGAGGTTTATGTTGGTAGCTGCACATGAAATCATAACATTCGTGTGATGAGTGTATAATTGTACTGTAAATGAGTTAGTCATGATAGTTGTACGTGTGTGTGTGTGTGTGTGTGTGTGTGTGTGTGTGTGTGTGTGTGTGTGTGTGTGTGTGTGTGTGTGTGCGCACACACGCGCACTTGCATGAGTGCTCACTCACATATTCACTCACAGAGACTTAAACATGTGTGCTCTCGCACGCACACACGCACGCACGTGCACAGTTATTACACTTTTACAAACTCATACACTCACCCCTCACTACATAGCTTCACACACACACCTCATTTCAAAGAACCACAATGGAAACAGGCTGTTCGCGTTGTATCCTTTTGATTATGGTCGGCCATGTAATATGTTATTGTTACACATAGGTTTGTAATGATCAATAAAGATGTCCTTCAATCACAATGTGTGTGCACACAGTGTGTGCAATGTACACACAGGTGTATATTTGTATACTGTACATGTATATATAAAGTAGGCTATTCTCTAAGAGGGGCGGGATGATTTGATTGACAAGCTACACAACCAATAGCATTCATTCCCCCGCCCCCGCTCTTGATTGACAAGCTACCCAGCCAGTAGCATTCTTTGGGGATTGTTTTCCGGTTCCTGTTCCTGGCGTGCTTTTGGGCTTATATTAGAGATGCCGGATTTCAAATTCCTGAACAATCGGCTTCATTTTCGGTCTGTAGAAACCAGCGGTCTGGCTTTGTCCATCTCTTTTATACAGTCTATGACCTACACACACACACGTGCACAATAAAAGTCTCACACACACCTACGTTAAGTCTTAAACTCCCCTGTTTCCCTATTAATCCGACCACACACTCTCCCTTTGTATTACACGCACGCACGCACACACACACCTTTGCTTACAATCCCCACTACATTTAAGTCCACTTCCCTTTCTTCTCTGTGTCCATCAGACCACACACACACACACACACACACACACACACACACACACACACACACACACACACACACACACACACACACACACACACACACACACACACACACACACACACACACACACACACACACACAGGGTTATTGTTCGGTGTCAGCATGGTGAGTCGGATACCACATATCAGTGAGCCAAAACAATAATAAAGTGGACCAGTAAGTGTGACTGGAATGCCAATCACACACTCTGACGCCTTCCCACACAAGTGTACACACACACACACACACACACACACACACACACACACACACACACACACACACACACACACACACACACACACACACACACACACACACACACACACACACACACACACACAAGTGCACCAAGTACATAATTATGCTGAGTTGACTTCCAGACTTCCAATACAGGATGCATTCTGTGCTACAGTAGCTTATAGCATGTAAAGAGAAGTCACAACAATCCATATTTAGCACGGAGAACTGCTACGCTCAGCTTGAGTTTATCTGAATGCATGTGTTCAAATCTGCTGCATGCTGCTGACGCTGTGTTCATCATGAGCACAGTCAGTCAACCAGTACAGCTTGATGAAGGAAAGTACAGACTATAGCGTTAACAAGTGTAATGATTCATATCGGTGCTGTCGGCCGAGACCAGCACTTTTTGGGAAATGTAAATTGGCCTCTGTGTTCCAATGGATCCAGTGTAGTTACTATTTAGTAACAAGCTCTTCATTTGTTAAATATTTATAAAACACTCACGCTGTTTTTGGCATGTAATCAATCATAGGAAAAACGTTTTCCATTTTTTTCTAAAAATACATACGGAAAATTGCATGATATACAAGGTCACAGCGCTTCGCAAAGTGACATGTTGTTGTGAGCTTGTAGATCAGCTATTTTCACTACTTCTGCTTATGTAATTAATTCAAGAAAACATGAAAAAAAAAGATACAAGGTTTCTGCCAGACAGCGATGAAATAAGCAACTTAATCATACTAGACCCCAGGGTCTTTGTTCTCCAGAGATTGGTCTAATTGCTAAACATATCCAGAGTTCTGACCGGAGACTGTTAACCCAAACCAAAGATGTCATCATGTCAGAATGAATCCAGTCGGGTTCAAAGCGACTTAATTCTCAGCCCATCTTAGGTAAGTGTCCCGGCCCAGAACAGAACAAAGCCTGCCACTCAGGATTACACACACTACCCAAATGAAAGTCTGGCGCAAGGTTTAACTCTGATATCAGATGCGTCATAAAAAATAAGAAAATCCCCTTTCGTATGTCTTTGAAATTCAAAACGGGGACCAAAAAAGGAGAAGGGAGAAAAGGAGAAAATTATATTTTCTACAGCAGTTTCATACCATCCAGCCCTGTTCTTTCCATAGCTATACATACAGATCTTTTTATACAGCCAAAGGACGGAATTATGAGCTGATTCAACATGTGTAGTTCTTTCACATAAAGCATGATTCATCATGATTGCCCTTTTTATATGGTATATTATACACAGTATATGAGTCATCATGGGTCCATCATGATACTGTAACTATGGCAAGGGATATGATTCAATTACATTTTCCCCTAAAATGACTTTAAATTAAATTAATTAATGATTTGTTGGATGTCTCCGTTAACCGGGGTATGGTGCATGGTCCATGAGTGTATGTGTGCATGTGTGTCTGTTCACTGCAATGAGAACAGATTGTGTGATATGTTTTGAAAACACCATCATGGATAACAAATTAGAGGATGGGTAACTATGAAATCAAATGAACGGACCGATTCTTAGGAACATCAAAGTCTGTGTAATATGTTGGTGTTGAACAACCCAGAATGCACCCCTTGCTCTTAAAAGCCCCTACTAGCAATCGTGTGAACAGCTCACATGTTCGACGCCGACGACAAACATGTAACCTGAGCATCACCAGGCTTTTCCACGCGAAGGAAAGCCTGCTGTTCAACCTAGTAGAAAGTGGTTTCCGGTTGGTTTTAGTTCCCCCACCTAAGCGCTAAATCAAGTAGAGCGGTCTAGTCTCGCCAATTTGAGAACCACCGGTATTGTAATCGTATAGCAGACGTGAAGTGAAGTCCACATGCCAGCTCTGACAGTGTGATAAAACCCAGTTCCAGAAACGGTTCCAAATGTGTCAGAACCGATTCCGGTTCCACAATGTTGGATCCAGTTCCTATACAGATTCCGGATCCCAAGCCTACTCTAGACCGGATCAAAAAACTTCAAAAGGAGTTTGATCCCAGTCTAGCCGACATGTGTCGTGTCATAGGCATCCCAGACACTGAACACCTCATGCACACTCATTGTCGCTTCCTGTGGCGGGAAACAAAACGTCAGCTTGAACGTCTAATCTGAAAGTCTACAAGGAAAGCGCTGCGCTAGTAATATCTTGCCCTCTCTAACCTACATTCAATGTGAATGGCAATTGTTCAAGTGCAGTCATGTTTGTTTCTAAAAGCACTTTTAGCTGAACAGGTTTGTCACATTGTGATTTACAAAGGATGTGAGTACTGAAAAAAAAACAGAAAAACACACACACAATAGAGTACAGAACCACAGAAGGCCAGAGCTTTTCTTTTGGCGAGACTGTATCTTTGTGTGTGTGTGTGTGTGTGTGTGTGTGTGTGTGTGTGTGTGTGTGTGTGTGTGTGTGTGTGTGTGTGTGTGTGTGTGTGTGTGTGTGTGTGTGTGTGTGCGTGTGCGTGTGCGTGTGTGTGTGTGACCATATGTGAGTGTGTATTCAATCAAAGCACAGGCATGACACCAGAACAGTCCTGGTTATATGGCATTGTACCCGACACTTTACTGGACTCTCTTTGTCTGGACAAAGCCAACATCAGTCAGAGAGTGTAATGTGTAATTCTATTGCAGTTCAACAAGAGAGAGAGACTGTTTCTAGATTAAAAATAGCTGGCCTTTGCATGAGAGCAGAGGGGGGGATTCCCCACCATCATGCCACGGATACACACAGAGCTGTGTTTTTCATGTCCACAGGAACACGTAGTATCAACCAAGGCTTTGCCATTATGTATTTCATTTTCTGTCACCGTCCAAGTGTGAACGAAAAAGAGAACGAAGGATAATTGCTGACTTTTATGGTATTGGCTGGCGTTAAAACGCAACGAAACACGCCGTTCCATGTAGGCTGGCGTTTCTTTTCCAGCGCCTCGGGAATGCATTTGGAAGTGTTATGTCAGATTGTTTAGTCTTCTTCACAATAGAATAGGATTTATGTTCATAATTGGCAAGGTTTTGCATTCATTACTTTAAGAAATAGATATTCTAACCACATGAACGAACCCTAGAATCCCTAGTTTGGCCTGGGTGAACATGAGGTGTAAATTGTTGACAAGCTCAAGGAACCCCCTCAAGGGCCACTGGGGGTCCCCGGACACCACTTTGAGAAATAATGTATGGTTATGGTAAACACCAGGTGTTTTGGGACTGGATGTTTTTCCTGTAAAACTTCAACATGCTGTTGTATTGGAGCAGTTATCGGTGGGATGTACAGTAATGACACCGACTCAAACGCATGACTGCCTTGTACTTCCCCTCCCTGGGGATTCCTAATGTTTTTAAAGTCAAGGACACAAGAACAACATATCCAGAAACTTGACCAAAAGAATGATAACAGCCATAAAGCCAAAGATACTTCTCTGACCCACAGAGAAAAAATATAGCAGTAGCTATTTTTTTGTTTTTGTTTTAAAGGTCACAGTTCATGACTAAGGTGCAGATTATACTATTAGTCTTATCTAGGAATCTGTGGGTCACAGGCCTGACCTGTGAGGTTTGATCCCCACGACCGCTAATGTTTGTCCACCAATAACAATGTGCCTTTAAGCAAGACGCCGAATTCCTCTTTGTCACTCTGGTTAAGTGCATCTGCCTGACTGAATTCATTTAACGTCGGTTTTAGCTGAGAGATTGTCCATTAAACCACAAAGGAAATGTCAGATGAGGGACTGTTTGTTGTTTTATAGCCTCAAGACTCTCGAGAGCTCCTACCTGCTGCTCAATCACTGCAAATCTCTCACTGGGTAAAAAGCATCTGCTAAATGAAAAATGTGAGGCCTGTTCTGGCTGGAACGGCTCCAAATAAACCCCACGGGAAACATCAACCAAGGTACTGTTTGCTTCATAACAAAGCACACTAGTTTTTAGACTCTATAACCCCATCCCAGCTCAGTCAGTTTAGTCACTGTTTAAGCCTGGATGTTAAATTTAAGACATGTGCCGAGTGAACCACAAAGGAAACATCAGGCATTGGGTACCGTAAACGTATTCTTTTTTCGAAACAGAAAAACCCAGACCAAAGAATGATGATGGTAATAAAGACTACCTGCGGTGCTCAATCAATCTAAGTCATTCTGGATAAGAAAATCAGTTTAAATGTTGAATTTAAGACCAGAGTAGGGTGAAACCACAAGAGAGAGAGACAAAAAAATCTAGTAAAACATCGGCCTGCCTAACGTGTCAACCCCAAAACTCAGCCAATATGCCATTAGCTTTTTTTCCCCCCACAAGCCAAGGGTTCTAAATCAGTGGCTCAAAACTCTGGTCCGCAAGGACCCCTATTGCTGGTTTTCTGTCCCAGTGGTTCTCTGTAGGTCAGGACCCACATAATTTTTGGGGGGTCCTCAAACGACAGTGAACTTAGTGAAGTGACAATTTAAGGACTTTTAAGACCTCAAAATACAAAGGAAGAAAAGAAAAAGACCATCACTGCATCAAAAGTCATCAACAAAACTGCACTATAAAAGCTGGTCAAACATTGGCCAAATTGTCAAATAACAAAAGAAAGAGGCAAAATGTTTGAAAATAGCCAATCTGCAAGCTGACAACGTCTCGCAACGCATGGAGTTGTGAGCTTGTAGATCTTCTATTTTCACAATATTTATCTGTGGAACCGAGTCAAAACAAAATGAATGCCTCAACTCCTACATTCCAAGTGCTTGTCAGGGTGGGGGGTCCCCAGTTCAAATATCATTATTTTGTGGGGTCACGGCCTGAAAAGGTTGAGAACCACTGTAATCTATCCTACAACTCACTCTAAATAGTCCCTGATTGAACAGTTACAAATTACTAGGACACAGGACACCACGTGAATGCAATTAACACCCCGGTAGAAAGGAAAACCAGTCCTGAGCCATGCACTGCTCGATGTACAGGTTTATTACTTTGCTGGACAAGAATGACTTATTTTCAACTGGAAAAAAACATTTCACTGAACACTTTTTCCCTCAATATCTCGCACCTGTGGAATTTTACGTCACAGTTTGTAGACTCTACGATCCCATTAAACTGAAATCACTGTCTAAAGAGTGTCCGTATCAACCTTAAAGGGTTAGTTCACCCCCAAAATGACTTTTTTTCTATCAATTATTCACCCCATAGAGACTTGAATTCATGGATATTTCATTGTTGTCACATTCCTAAGCCAATAATTTGATGACTGGCAGCGGTTCCGGTAGGAGACACAAAGAGTCTCCTTTGTGTCTCCTACCGGAACTGCTGCCTACCGGTCATCAAATTACTGTCTTAGGAATGCGACAAAAACAAAAAAATATCCATCAATTCAAATCTCCATGGGGTGACTAATCGATAGAAAATAAGTATTTTTTTGGGTGAACTATCCCTTTAAATATCAGACCATAAAACCAGCAGCGACTCAGGTAACTTTATTGTTTAGGTTTTGGGCCAGAAAGCCGTCAAGGCTAGCTCCAGCTTGTTGCCACTATATGAAAAGTGAATATGAACCATTGCTTCTCCGTGGGAGGGGAGATTTACCATCCAATGATACATAGCACAGGGTTGTTGAACTCGTGAGAAGAAGAATTATACAACTGCAGTGGAGTTTCTCCCTTTGAAAGCATACTGTTACAGCTCAAACAGTGCCTGTGGTGAGTGCGTTTCAGCCACCTAGGGATGGAAATGAAGACGTGCTGAAAGTAAGCGATTTACTGCACAATCCATCACCTTTTCCCCCTCCCTTCTTGTTCCCTGGTTCATCCACTGTGAATTGAACCTATGCTATGCAGGCCATAGATTATATTTCCCTGAGGAGGAGACATCATAAACCATATCCCCAACTTCTCCCGAGTCAAAACAACCTCTGCTGATATTAAAAGTTAACAAGAGCCTTTAAATCTAAAGGTAAGTTATCGGGAAGGGAAGGGGCTGTTTTTTGCTGAAAAACAGCCCCCATTTTTTTGCCTCCATGCTGTTAGCTGTCCAAATCACAACACACAATGACAGAGAGACAATGGAATACAACCACCCTAAGGACTACTAACCATTGAGTTTCCCGCACTATCTGTACCGAGTCAACAGAGCTGCTACCTTTAAACTTTAAATCTGAGGCTTTTTTGTATAGGCTATTTAAATAGTTTTGAGAAAAAATGCTGCTAATGGTCCCAAAAGTGACTGCATAAGATTGCAGCTATTTGTTTCAAAGAGCTTTATAGCCTGTATAACATGTACTGTATATAACGACGCAATGTGACATAGCTCTGTTTAACACAATGCGGTACCCCCTCCAACTGTATATACTTTCCCCATTTTCTTAAACTGTTTATATTATATTTTGACACTTGCTTTGGCAATGTAAACGTATGTTTTCCCATGCCAATAAAGCTCCTTTGAATTGAATTGACAGAGAGAGGCATGGGAGGGGGTTAGGCTATTAGGGTAATGTAATTAACTCTGGTGGTGGGACACACATCCGTGAGGTCAGCATACCATGTACTGGCAACACCTGGGTTTGAATTCATCCTGGTGACCTTTAGTCAAAGGTTAACCTCCTCCTCCTCCTCTCTCCTATCTCCCTGTCCATCTCCACAGGGAGATGGACCACCAATACAGCCAAATAAAAGAGAAACTGAACAAATACGTTTTCAGCCAATTCAACAACATGATATGTGGGAGTTGCCCTGGTCTTGATAACCTCAGTGACATGGCTGCTCTCACCAACTTCCCCTTTTTTCATCAAACAACCAAGACAGACTTGACCACATGTATGGTCAGCGCTCGTCCTAAGATCATGTGGGAACAAGGCACTACTGCTTATCAATTCCATTAGGGCTGCAACTATCCATTCTTTTCTTAGTGATTATTCTATCGATTACCTTTTCGATAACAGAATAATCGAGAAGTATTTTGCAATGTTTTTAGATAAACAAATTGATTAAGCAAAGCATTTATTCTATACTGCATCGCAAAACGGTGCCGTGCAGAAGTGGTTAAAATAGCTGATCTACAAGCTAACAACATGTTTTTATGAAATTTTTGGATGCTTTTCACCTATAATGACAAACCCAAAATGGGGATTGATTATTATTTGATTATTTTATTACATTTTCAATCATTTTCTATAATCAATTAAATCAAATGGTTCAATTAACTGCTCGAAGGGGCTTTATTGGCATGGGAATCATACATTATATTGCCAACGCAAGTGTGAAATAAAACCAAAAATAAGACATGTAGACTATGTACAATTAAAGATACATAGGTCTACTAGAAGTGTACATACAAACAGAGCTGTGTGACATTGCAATCAAATAGAGTGGTAAAATTAACTTAAAAATACAAACTAGGGGAAAAAAAGCTTTTGCTATTAAAAACACACATGATTATTTCTCTCATGGGTCATCTCACACTATTGCGTCATGACAACACTTGAGGAGCCACTGGGAACTACAGGAATAACACAACTTTTTAATTCCGTCCATATGAGCTCCTGGCGCCACTGCAGAACATTTGGCACTGATGGCTACGCTGAGTCAACAGCACACATATAGTATGTTTTAATCATTATCAAATTAAACTACTATCGTGTCAACCTAGATCACAAGACATCTGTAACCATGCAGTTAGGTAGGCTAGGTAGATAGGTGTGCATTTATGTAAGTAGTGAGGGAGGGAGGGTCACTATGAAGGCAGGTAGGTAGGTAGGTAGGTAGGTAGGTAGGTAGGTAGGTAGGTAGGTAGGTAGGTAGATAGGTAGATCGGCTATTTTCACAATGTTTGCCTCTTTATCATATTATTTGACAATTTGGACAACGTTTTTATAGTATATTTGTTGATTACTTTTGATGCAGAAATTGTCTTTTTTCTTTTCTTTCTTTTTGAGGTATTAAAAGTCCTTACATTGTCACTTCACTGTCATCTGGGGGGGTCCCCGGACCACAGGTTGAGAACCACTGGGCTCCACTATGATGATAGGACATATGTAAGTATGAAGTATGAGTATGAAGGTGGATAGGATAGGATTTGCTAGTAAAATGTATCCTAGTATTAAACACTGAACAGCCTGCTATAATCAACACACAGCTGTAGATTTGAAAATGACAGTAAATCTCTCTCTCCCCATCTCTCTCTCTCTCTCTCTCTCTCTCTCTCTCTCTCTCTCTCTCTCTCTCTCTCTTTCTCTCTCTCTCTCTCTCCCCCTCTCTCTCCCTCTCTCTCCTTATGAATTCCAGGTCACATACGACTGACTTTAACAAGTTCAGTCAGGCGAGTTCCTACCTCCCGAAAAACCCCGGCAGCGTTACTAAAAGTCCAGGGATTTTAATATACTCTTGTGTGTTGAGTCTCGTTCCATCCAGCCCCCCCAAAACTACTCTCCCGAGTGAAATGAACCAAAGCTGAGGTCAGGATAGATATGGCTCAGAGCGTTAGTGAGTTCTCTCTAACGCTCTGCCAGGCACATAGCTCTGCTCATAGACCCAACATTCCACTGCCGTGCGAGGTCTCCGTCTTTAGTAAAAAATAAACCAAACTACTTTGCTAATCACCAAAACAAAGGCTGTTTTGTCTTGCTAAAAGTCTATTCTCCAGGGTGGGAAGCCTCTCAGGACCCCACCTTCTCTGTATAATATACTTTTTGGCCAGAAAATAAAATATGTCCACCAGACGGAAATTATTGTATTTACTCCACTGCGCCCTCTAGAGATTTAGTCGATAATTTTTTTCTATTGACATCTGTATGGGAATTATTTTCTTTTTTGGCCAAAAAGTGTATTTTAGACGTGAGGTGGGGGGCTCAGACTGTTCCCACTAAGGATAGTAAACCGTCTTTGTTTTTGTGAGTGTGTTTTTTATTTTTTACAACAGACGTGAGGCTGCGCAGCCTTGCAATGGGCCTGGTCGACAAGATAAAACACCACAACAGTGGGATACCCATGTACCTGTCAAAATACTTCAAAAACGTAGATGAAGTCCACAATCACAACACCAAAGGCAGCTCCACTGATCATGTCCAACCCAGATTTGGCACAAACAAGGGAATTAACGCGTTCTCATGCTATGCAACAAAAATGTGGAATGCCCTAGGAGTAAAGGAGTGTAAAAACCAACTCACTTTTAAAACTACCCTAAAGAAACACCTTCAGGAGGCTGCAATTCCAAACTGGCCCCTGTCAAAGTCTTAAACCTACCTACCAGCCCCCCCGCCCCTCCCTCTTTTATTGTTAAGTCTTAAGTGGACTTCCAAGTTCCATGTACTTCATCCATCATGACTTTCTAAATAAAGTACTCCAATCAATCAATCAATCAATCAATGCCTGATTGCCTGCGCTACCGGGAGTGTGAGGGCAACGGCTCGAAAGTAGGCTAACATATCATTAAAGGAGAACTCCTTCTAACACTATGGACCAGAGCTAGTCCCATCCAACCGCCTCCCCCCCCCCCCGCGCGCAAAAACACTCTCCCGAACCCAGTTTAGGTCAGGATGGAGGAGGGTGATCTTATACCTTACCTGTGATATGGACATGTTCAGGTAGACGAACAGCCCGGTGGTCGAGGCGATCTGCAGCACGACCACCACTATGACCACCATGGCGACCCACATCTTGGAGGGCGCAGACCCTTCCCTGCTGATCCGCTCCCCCCGGCTCCCTGGGGGTCCGCCGGCGGGGGCCGGGACCATCATGTAGGTGGTTGACTCGCTGCTCACCGACCTGAAGTAATCCTGCTGCTGCTGCTGTGCGCTGGGAGCCGCCATGGCATTCCCGACGCAAGCATGAGTTATAATGCGCACGAACTGCACAGATCTCTCAGGGCAACAGAACAGCCCCAATAAAATAAAATTAAAAAACTAAAAAAAGAAAAAGAAAACTTAACAGCCAACTCACAAATTAGATCAGCTCAAAAAAAGAATAAAGAAAATATGGAGAGCTGTATTCTTTTAATGGCTGAGTGTTAAAATTGTTATTCTCCAATAAAAAGATGTATTTAAAAAAAGAAAGAAAGAAATTAGATCTCCGTTCCCATGGATGAGTCCCGTTCCTGTTCGCTCCGAATGAGTCGCTTCTCATTCGGCTTGTGGGAGGAGGAGGAGGAGGACGGATCAGTGATCAACCCAAAAAGAAAAGAAACGGAGAAAAGAAGAAAATCCACACGATCAGTCCAAATGGGAGAAATAAAACCAGTCGATCTTCAAGCAAACTGACTTTAAAACGCGGCTCTGTCCATTTGTGATGTATGAACAACTGTTGCTGAGTAAACCAAACAGAACTCCATGGAGCTCCAGACTGCTGGATTAGAGCTATTCACTCTGCAGCGCTGGTTTCATTTGGTAGAGACTATAGGGAGCTCTCTCTCTCTCTCTCTCTCTCTCTCTCTCTTTGCTCTGCCTCTGAGGGGCTGGACTAACCTCCTCATCACCTTGGCTGCACCAGGAATGTTGCTCTACTGCTCTACTGTTGCTCTCTACTTTATTATTGCGCTCTCTCTCTCTCTCTCTCTCTCTCTCTCTCTCTCTCTCTCTCTCTCTCTCTCTCTCTCTCTCTCTCTCTCTCAATCATTCACTAGGCTATATGTGGGTCACTTGTGTGTACACAGTCAGTGTCACTCATTCAACTACACAACTTTCTCTGACTGTGTTTGTGTTTGTTGTGTGTGTTTGCTGTGTTTTTGCCTTCTCTTGTCTTCTCCTGTGTGTGTGTGTGTGTGTGTGTGTGTGTGTGTGTGTGTGTGTGTGTGTGTGTGTGTGTGTGTGTGTGTGTGCGCGTGCGTGCGTGCGTGCGTGCGTGCGTGTGTGCGTGTGTGTGTGTGTGTGAGTTGAGTTTCCCAAGTTTGTGCAACTACTATTGTTTGTGTTCAAGCATTTCTTGTTAAATGTGAACTCAAATAAAGACGTTAAAAGTGTGTGTGTGTGTGTGTGTGTGTGTGTGTGTGTGTGTGTGTGTGTGTGTGTGTGTGTGTGTGTGCGTGTGTGCATGCACGTGCGTGCGTGCGTGCGTGCGTGCGTGCATGCTCGCATGAGCATACGAGTGCGCGCGTGCATACGTGCGTGTGTAGGCTACATCAGTGAGTGCTTCACAGCTTATGAGCAAATATTTGCTTAACAGCGTTTGGTTTATTCATTTACAACTGTTGAGGCACAATTAAATATTTGAACTAACACTTCTCTACATCTCTCTTTACAGCTCTGCGGGCAGTGCCCTGATTTCATTGTTTGCGAAGGACGGACTCAAAGTGCTGTGATGTGATGAATACATTTCACTGCAGCCCCAGAGCCACAAAATGTCTGGAGTGCAACCCAAAACATGTCTTCCTGAATCCCCATCAGCAATTACACGGTTAATATATCCGTGTACTTTTAAATGGTGAGAAACTAACTCACACCAACCAACACAAACACACAGGCTTTGTCTGTAGACAACGGGGTCATGAGTTATACAGTGTAGTCCGTAGTCCATATTTTCCATCTGACCGATGGCCAAAGATATTAAAGGAGGCGAGGAGCCGTGTTTAAACTCCAGCCGTAAACAACCAGGGTTTGTCTTGGGGAACAGCTGGAGAGTGCCGTGCCGCTGTTTATTGCATCGCAGCAGAAGAAGAAGATGGGAGGCATATGGACCCCGCAGACCAGAGGCAGGCACCCGGCCAGACAACAAGCTCAAGGAACACCAGAGGTCATGACCTTTCTGCTTATCACATCCCCACCCACACCTCTGTCACATGCGGGGGGGGGGGGGGGGGGGGGGGGGAGAACCAGGTCACAAAAGACTTTACGTACACCAAGTGGAATGAATGACCTGCCCAAAGGTCATCTTAGCAGGCAATTAATTTGCATATAAGGAGGTATTCAATGTGTTGTCCTGGGGTTCTTGTTATGGGTTCTTTCTTGGGTTTTATGAAGTTACCCCCCGCCCCTGTTTATTTCCTTCTTCCTTTCATCTCATTATTCAAGCTGTATGTTACAACATATACTTCATCATTGAGGCCGTGCGTGCACCAAAGGGGTTTTCCCAGCTGAAAATGCAAGGCGCTCGCCAGAAATGCTCATCCAAACGCCCAAAGTTGATCATTGTTCCAACTCTCTGGGGCCAGATGAAAACGCCAGGCGTGAATGTGTCGTGTTGAACTGACACTCGGCGCCTCGTCAGTCACGCTGCTGACTGACGTTTTCCAGCAGAGCGTAAATATGGCGCACTGGCGCTCCTATCGAAACCAATTCAAAACATACTACGCCGCACTCAAGAAAAAGAAGAAAAAAAAACGCCTTGGTGGACACAGCCCCTTACATTCTCACTCAAGCATGAATGAATCACACACCAGATTTATGAAAGCAACTTTGATGCTTGAATCAATGCAATTAGCCTTTTTTTCTTCTCATGAGATCAGACTGCGGTATTATCTGTGTCTGTATTTCACGTTTTAATGACTGTGTGATACATACTGTCATGAATGATATGATAGGCTTCAAACGCAAACAAATGCCCAAGAGCAAAGTAAAGAAAAACTAGGTCAAATTCCACCTGTTTTATGGAAAGTCACACGGGGTGTTTACCAAGTGGGATTGTAGATCGGCTCAAAGTCAATGGACATTCTTCTGTGACTGGAATCGAATATGTTATAAGCATAACATACATTTCATTATGAATGTGTACTACTGAAAATATAGGAAATGAATCTGTCACATGCTGCTCTCTCTGTCACATGGGGTGATAGCAAGAGCGCCGATTGTGTTTGTTGGCCAACAACTGCGATTCTTACGGTATCCCAAAGGTCATCGTGCTAAGCCAGACTAACTGCTCTTTAATCTTTAACAAATTATCTGGAATCTGAATCTGAAAGTTGAAAGTAGCTACAGTCACCTTGCAGTGTCCTTACATGGCATTTTGGGAAGGTTCCTTT